>NC_041393.1:2373348-2404554 GCF_002162155.2 Triticum dicoccoides | reverse complement strand
GAGAGATCAAAGGCTTACCACTGACACTGGAGGCCACCAGAGGAATAGCTATTAATCAACTTCCTGCTACGAATGAACACACGAAAATCGCAGCAACGGTCACCCTGGAAGAACAAAGCATTAGACAAATAAAGTTAGCAGACCAAGGAAGAAGCTACAAACAATCCGGAGGTAGCACCAAAGAGTAAGCAGTGCATGAATTATTACTAAACTCCAGTAACACTGCAAGCCTAGAAATAATACAGGAGGATAGATTTTTAATCAAATAGTTATTTCTTGCATAATTAGATAGAGCTAATTACTTGTAGCTCAAATGGATGTATCTAACACTAATAGTGCTAGATACATCCATTTGAGCGACAAGTAATTCCAGGCGGAGGAAGTAGTTCTCATGGAAGCTGCTGGCATAACCATTTATTTATTCGTATTTCACAGAAATGGGCACATGTAATGTAAGAAGCGACGCCTTTTCGAGTTAGGAATCGTATCATGGAAAATTAACTCAATACTCTAATTCCATGTTCATCATACTTGATAGGAGGGGTACATATAGTTGGGATGGGTCAATTAATCGAAGTACAACAGCCGATGAAATTGCAAGAAGCCACATGGCAATGTCTAGTGAGTTGATGGTTACAGTGCATAATGTGTACACTTCAATAGTAATAACATATTCAGGAAAGGAAAAAGGATCTAGTCTAATTGATATAAACAGTGATTGATTGCAAGCAGTTTCACCATTACGAGATGCACATCAGCAGATGCATTCTAGCTAGGAGATCTCTGAAAGTTTCAGTTTTGACACGCCTAATGTTGTATCACAGAAGCACAACACGGAGCACTAGAAACTGGCATAGAGAGCGTGAAGGGGAGAGAGCAGAGGAGAACCAAACAACCTATGCCAGAACCGAAGCCAGGACACCGGAGGCATGAAGTGTGTGCCATCCAAACGCGCATTTGAGGTACACTTGAACTGAAACCACTCAATTCATTGCAAGGGATAATCATGCTCTGAAACTAGTTTGTTCGGATATAACTATAACACTTAGTTCATATCAGAACCGACCCACAAAGGGAAGTTTTAATAGATGTAGGATTGGTGTATCATCACTCGGAAATAAACACAATCTATCTTATTTCACCAAAAAAATATGAAGACCCCAATAGGCCATAATACAAGGTCATGAAAGAAATAAAAAAGAATGTCTAAGTGGGCTCAGATACAAAAGAGAAGTTCATATCACGACTGCTCACGAAGGGAAGTCTCATAATGAGCTGGGTAATAGTATGATCGTGGCAAAACTAACAAGACAACATGCTACCATTAAACATTCACATACACAAAAAAAGGAAGCAAATTCAATGTTCTTTCAAGTATGGCAGAAGCAGCAGATAGTCTGCCTAGATAGAACTATAACATTTAACTGTGATCAGACAAACACAAAGGGAAGTATGCATAGAGTTGGGATTATAGTGTATCATCATTGCAACTCACAAAAAAAACAGATTTATATTTAATTTACCAAGGAAGTAGCCATTCTACTATATGCTCCCTACACCGTGTGCATCGGTTACACACATACACTACAAGTCCCCAGCGCACAAAGTAGCTAAGTTAGCTATAAAGTAAATAGATGTGTACGCGCATCACTATACTAGTGACTAAATCATGTGAAAGTCGTCCTTGACATATGTAGAGAAGAGGCATCTTCTACAAAGTAAAAATAGTTGCAAACACTTTGACATATCTATCAAGAGCAAATTAGAGCTTCGGTGCTCACATATACTGTCTATACGAGAGAGGTTCCAAACAAATGGGAGGTAATTTCGCACTGAAAGCCTAGGAATCGAGAAGCGCAAATGTGGCATTACAGAATATAACACGCTACAAGTCGCCATGGCTCGATGGCCAGCACAAAATTCACCACGGCCCGCAGAGGGAGGGAGGAAGGGAGGGAGGGACCGGAGGCTTACCACCTACACTCAAGCCCACCAGAGGAATAGCTATTATCAACTGCCTCCTCCGAATGAGCACATGAAAATCGCAACAAAGGTCACCCTGCAAGAACAACAGAGCATTAGACAAATAAAGTCAGCAGACAAAGGAAGAAGCTACTAGCAATCTGAAGGTAGCACCAAACAGTATGTAGGGCATGAATTATTACTAAAATCCAGTAATACTGCAAGACTAGAAATAATACAACAGGATAGGTTTTTAATCAAATACTAGTTTCTTGCATAATTAGATAGAGCTAAATAAATACTCCCTCCGTCCGGAATTACTTGTCGCTCAAATGGATGTTTCTATCCATTTGAGCGACAAGTAATACCAGACGGAAGGAGTAGTTCTCATGGAAGCTGTTGGCATAACCATTTGTTTACTTATATTTTACAGAAATGGGCACATGTAATGTACAAAACGTATAAAGGGCAATTTGGGAATTTCACAATTCATACCCATTTCCGTATATACGGTGGATCATTCACGAGGACTTGTACGCCATCCGTCTGGAGAGTAGGGCTGGACCAAAAGCTCGTAGCTCGCGAGCTTAACGAGCGCTCGATAGTTCGGCTCGTTAAACTCGTAGCTCGCTTCTTAATGAACAGAGTCAATCATTGATTTTAGCTCGTTAAGCTTAACGAGCTTAACAAGCGAGCTAACGAGTTTCACGAGTAGCTCGTGAAGCTCGTTAGTAACAACACAACACATATTTTCATATTACATGACAAACTTTTTGTAGCACCTCAACTAGGGCTGCAAACGAGTCGAGCTCGAGCGAGTTGGAGTTGGCTCAGCTCAACTCATATGAAAATTCGAGCGAGTTCAAACTAACTGAAGCTCATGACCGAGCTACTCGTGCTCAGCTTGTAACGATCTCGAGTCGATCTCGAGCTAGTTTCGAGCTAAATGAGATGGTAACAATTATAAATCTATGGATGAAAAAAAAATTAAGGTGAATATGCTGGGAACTTTGCCAAAAATATAGAATATTTAACACATAGTCGACCACGTGCCCTAATTAGACCTAAATCTTCTCTGCACTTAATTAAGTTTCCATGTTCATTGGTAAATAAAATGGAGAAAAATTATGGACAACATATATGCCAATAAAATATCTTATTTTCATTTAATATATGGCATGATCATTTAACATAATGATATTCTGTCGAGCTATCAATCTAAAATCGAGCGAGCCAACATTGGCTTAAGATCGACTCATTTCTAGGTCGAGCTACATGAAGTGGTCAAACTCAGCTCGTTTCTTTTCGAGTAGATCTCAAGTCGAGTCGAAAAACGAGTCGATCTCGAGCGGCTCACGAGCCTCGAGCTTTTCTTGCAGCCCTAACCTCAACCCATCTATTTAATCTAATCGACATATATAAGACAACAAACTACTTTATTTCTTTTTGTAGTCACCATATTTCATCTTGAAAACTGTCACGACCGGTTTTCCGGGTAATAAATTTCCAGAAAAGACCGTCGTGCTCATCAGCCCCAGGATTACTGTTAGCTGATGAGGCTCCAACTTGATACAGAAATTCCAAGCAGAAAACAAAATATGTAGTACAAGGCCATTCTGGCCTGTGAGTACAACAAATGGTTTCTAGTGGTTGATGGCGGAAGCGGTTTGTGGATCATCAGTGTCTATGGGACTCCAATTCCCACAGGAACAGCTGACCAGGTTAACTCCTATCTTCGCGAGGCTGCTATCTCCATTGTGTGGGTTCCGGGGCTGGCATCGCGTCGCTCCTTTCCGTGCAAGAAAATCTGGCCAAGACAATAGCCAGGGACAAGCCAGTGAGTACTTTGAAGGTACTCGCAAACATTATGAACACAGGTATAATATAACAATGATGTGCTGAAAATATTTTATGATCATGACGTCAGTCACAAAAGATAAATGAAACTCTGATGCGTGCAAGCAAGTTATTTATAAAAAAAATGCAATAACATAGTAGTATTAAGATTTATGAAATTAAATAACAAGCAATGCCACAGTCGGGCGTCTTAGCGACACCACATAAAGGGCTTTAAAAGAAATGCCACAGTCGGGCGTCTGAGCGACACCAAAAAAAGGGCTTTAAAAGAAATGCCACAGTCGGGCGTCTGAGCGACACCACATAAAGGGATTTAAAAGAAATGCCACAGTCGGGCGTCTGAGCGACACCACATAAAGGGCTCTAAAAGAAATGCCACAGTCGGGCGTCTGAGCGACACCACATAAAGGGCTTTAAAATAAACAATCATAGTGAATATCCCGGAGGTAGAACCATCCCAGAGATACTCGATAATAACAATAATATCACGGGTTAGTCAACAATAATAATAATCATAGTTATCACAAGTCACAAGTAGTAATTCCATTTCTGGTTAATAGTTTCACCTCCGAAGACCGACACTAAGACCGACACTTGACCCATCCCAGACTGTAATCCTTAACCATGGACACGGCTATTCGAATAGGTTTAATCTCTGCAGAGGGTGTACTCTTTACCCACTAGTAACGGATTTCTTTAGTCCATCGGGGCTAATTCCGTCTACGGTCTTTTTGTTGAAAACACACCTAACTTGCACACACCAGCTTATCTCACACGTGTCTGGAATCACCCACGACACCTGTTAAGCAAACTCTAAGTGGGGATGCTACAACCTCGCGTAGCATGGGATCAAATTTATATCGCGCGCTCTAAGGGGTGGCCTCCCCTCTCGGTCCCAACCGGAAACACCCATGCCCCCGGACCAGGTGGCCTGCCTACCAGCTACAACCGGTATCTTCCACCATGGCCTCTCTGTACGGTGTGTGCTAGAAAGAGGTTGACAACTTACTGAACCGTACTCTACTTGCTGTAGAGACGAGTGGTAGTACGAAACAAGTATGGGGGTTACTGGCACAAGACTCGATCTACGGTCGACTCAGGAGGTTTAAGTATTCCCTGCATGATTAGCATGACGAATATATTTCAACCAACAGAGTCACCGCTCATATCACCTTGCCATGCCATACCAGACATAACCGTCCCGACGGAGACCGGCGACAAACTCATGCCTACCCAAGGCAGAGGTTTTCCCGGGTTCCTGCCGGTATGCATGCAAGGCACATGAGGGTGATTATCATCACAAGTGTGTCCATTTCCAACAGCATGGAAATCAATAACATGCACCCATGCATATGATCATATCACATGAAATAACAAGTTTCTCCAAAGTGAGGTGATGTTATGAACGTGTCATCGAACACACAAAAATATTATGCCGGGGTTCAGAATGCTTGCCTTCAATGTGTGGAAAGGCAGGGTGCACTCCAAAACTTCAAACATTTCTCCTCTCTTCAAAAATCCTATTTTAGCAATATAAAAGAATTAACACACAAGATAAAAACAGCACCAAAAGTTGTTCTGAAATTTTTTCAAATAAATCTTAAAATAAACTAGGTGAAATTTGAGAGAGGTAGGAAAAAGAATCATTTCATTTGAAGTTGTAATTAAAAAGTTATAGACAGTCAAAGCTGTGTTCAAAATCTGTTATTTAAAATAAAACAGAAAAGAAAACGTTTCAGAGGGGAATACGCTTTCGGAGCGGGGGAAACGTACTGGGGGATTACGCCTTCACTTATTCCCACGTGGACAGGCACGGGGTCGCTGACAGTGGGTCCAGAGGGCCCACTGGTCAGGTTTGACCAGTCTATCCCTCCCTCCTCTTCCTCTGCCCGAACGGAGGCGAGGCAACGGCGATCGTCGCCGGCGAACGGTGGCTCCCCGCGGGTTCCAGAGGGTCTGGATGGATCCGCGAGACTGCGGCGGTCCTTCCGGTGGTCGCTGGGTAGACGGGGGTGGAAAGAGTCATCGGCGGTGAGCTTCGCGGCGGAGGGGAGCTGCCGGCGGCGAAGTGGTTTGGTGGCGGCGAAGGCTCCCGATCAAAATCAAGTAGGGGGTTGAGTTCCTGGTAGGAAGAAGGGGTTCTTGGTGAAGAGAACGGAGAGGGGGAAGCCCTGGTGGCGCCGGAGTGAACGAGACAGTGGCGGCGGCAGGAGTTGCCGGAGATGAAGAAGGCGGCGTTTCCCTGGCGATTGCGGGCTATGGGGGTTCCATGGGGGTAGCCTGAGGTTGCGTGCGTGCTCAGAGGGGCTCGGGGTCCCTTTTTATAGCGTGGCAAGGCGGTTCCGCGGCGGCCGTGGATAAGCTCTCCGGCGAACCGCCTCTCTGTAGCTAGGGCGACGTGGCGGCGACAAGGGCTAGCAGACACGCTTGCGGATGAGCTCGCACTGCTCCAGGGGCCAGGTGGCGAGCGGGCGAGGCTTGGGCGGCGCTGAATGGAGCAGAGGCTGTCGGCCGACACCGGCATGCCGCCAAAAGTGCTCTGGCGGTGGCGCTGTAGGGCGCCAGGGCGGGCTGTCGTGTTGTGGCGAGGCGGGGAGTGTGTGGCGAGGTGCTGCCGTGTGGGCCAAGACAGGGGCGCGACGCGGTGGGTCATGTGCGCGGCTGCAATTTGCGCGCTCTGGGCGCGCCCAGCGCACGCCCACCAGATGCTCAGCGAAATGCCATGGCACTCCAGAGCGCTTGGTTGGGGCTGGGAGTTAGCAGGTCTAGGTTTGGGCTTGCAAGGGGATTAGTGGACAAGCTGGTTTGGTCAGGAGATCAGGTTCACAGTGCAAACCAAAAATTCATGCCAAAACAGATCATGCCCATAAGGTGTTTGACAAAATGCCAAGGGCACTTAGGCAAGTCTTGGAGTGGTCAAAAACTCCAGATCAGTGTCTCCTTAGATGCAAGAGAGAGTGGTGAGGTTAGTTTGTGCAAAGCACAAACTTGTTAGTGCAAGTTTTGCAAAACTACAATTCTGGACAGGAAATAAATGACATTATTTCATGAACCAAAATTAATCCAATGGGTGCATGCTCCTGGATTTAGGGGTTTGGTAGAGTTGTCTACAAGTAGGAGAAAACACAAGATCTTTGGAGCAAAATTAAATAGGGTTGCAGTAGAAATCACAAGGCTGGACCAGAATGAAAAAGAGGATGATTCACTAACTTTTTTCAAAAGAACATAAATAGGTTTTTGCACAAAGTGGAATAATATGCTCCTACTGACCTCCCCTAATTTTGGTAGAAGTTTTAAATAAATATTTAAATAGGTTGTAGTGCAAAATTGCTCTCTGGACCAGAGAAGAAAATTGGGTGTAGAGCTCAAAATATCCAATGAATGAAATATATTATTGCACAAAAGTGATTTAGAGACATCACATGATATCTCCAAACCTTGGTGAAATTTTTAGTTAAATATATCAAATGGTTGTAGTTCAAAAAGAGCTCCAAATTTTAAAACAAGTCATTTAATGAATAAGGCTCAGGGTGAAATAATTTTATAAATAAATCTCCTGATTGAGAGATGTTTTTTTTAAATGAGAGGGAAAATAAGTCCAATATATTTTGGAAGGATCCACTTGGGAAAAATTTCTTAATATTAAAAGAAAAGTTTTGAAATCAACAGAGATATACTTGCAGGCAAAAAATTTAAACTCTTGGCAAAATTTTAATAACTAAAACCTGGTTAAATTTTTGGGGTGTTACAGTACTACCCCCCTTAAGAAAAATCTCGTCCTCGAGATTTGCTAAGAGCCGTTGTGAAAAACAAAAGTTCCATATGCGTTCGAGCGGTTGTGAGACTGCTGCCTGGTGCTGTGTGAAGTTAATAAATCCACGCCGAGAGAAAGTGTAGATGTAGCAACTCAGGGAAAAGAAATCTCACTCAGAATTTTTGCGAGGAAAAATAGTTAATTTAAAGGAGTATAAACCACAACAAAAACTACATACATTAGTAGAAGCCAAATATTTGACTCGTCGTACAAACTCAGGATATCACGCATAGGTCACACACATAAATAAATGTTGCAAATAATGAACACTGCAGCGACGTCTAAAATGGAAACGGTAACTGGACGGGGTCCTGATAAAATGTCTCTGGTAAAGGGATACACTCCTCTTCTATCGGAGGAAGTGGATTGACCAGTCGATGTATGCGTCTCTCCGGGTCGGGCCTCAGTGGTCTGCCGATGGCAATCTGAGGATTCAGATCAGTGAGATCCTGGAGATAATCCATCACTCATTGATTCAAATGCTCTTGAGCGATGATGTACTGGATAAGGTTGGCCAGAACTGGGTCTCTCTCAATGCGTCCACCGGGAAAAGATGTTACTTCTCCGGGTGCTGCACGGCTCGGAAAGTAATAATATCCTCGTTCGCGGGCATAGGGTACATCGGATCGAAGGCGAGCAATCGCTTCTTTCGCAGCAGCTTCTATGGCCAAGTGTGGGGTTGGCATAGATTTCCCCACGAAGGAAACTTCCGTTGGATCTTGGTTGGGGTCTACAAGAGGAATGTGTACTGGTGCCCAATATTCCGAGGTGGATGGGGTGATCCTTGATTTGAACAGCTCGTACTGAGGTGGCTGGGTAGAACCCATGGTACTGCGGGTAAAATCCCACAATATTTTGACAAAGCTACCTGGGGTTGCATCTGGGGTTCTCAGATGAATGCTGGGGCTCAGCATGACAGGAAAAGGTTGTGAGTGTGGTGCACAAAGTGAGGGTTGCTGGGTAAGGTCACAAGGTGGCCTTTATATAGCAATGGAGCTGGATCGTTTTACCGTGGTGAAAGGTAATAAATTTGCCAGCTAAGCTCCAAAGGCCAGGTCAGTGTCAGAGATACACATATCTCATAAAGAGACGTGTTACTGTGGTTGTCGTCGGGTTGGTTTTGGTAGTTGTGCCCGGAAAAATATGCAACTATGCGCTGACCAAAAAATGCAAGGCCACTATTAAAACAGAGGCACAACGACAGGCTGCGTTAATATACACGGTCGCACGATTACAAAATGAGGATACACTGAGACTCGGTACTACTCGCACGGCTTAGTCTACCTCATTTATGTCTAAACGGGCGTGCCTGGTGGATGTCGAGGCTTCTCCACGTGTCTCACTGCCGGGATTAGTCGGAGATGGCGGAGGAACTGCAGGGTCGGGGTAGTGATGATGACCATCGCGGGGATTGTTGGCCACAACCCCATTGGAGTGTGCTCCCAAAAGGCGACGAAGCACTTCTGGGGGCATCAAAGCATCTCGGCTGATGGCTGGAGCTGATCTCGGGGTCTCGATCGGTTGTCCGAACAACACGACTGGGTTGTCGGCGTGGGGCTCGTCTTCTCTTCTAGCTGGGGTTCGACGAACTAGCTCTCCACGAGCTGCGATCAGATCAATGGTGATCTGGTCGAACAGTGCCTCTAGTGCACTTACATAGCGCACTAGGTGCAACAATGCGGGGTCCGTCTCGTGATCTCCGTTGGCAACTTGGGGTGGTCTACCATACCCTTCACGTCTGGGGTAGTAGTGGAACGAGCGACAGTTAACTCTGGGCGACAAGTGCCTGAGATGAACTATACTTCTCGAGCGGCTAGCTGGATGGCTTGTGGCTCGAAGGAAGTTGTTCTTCCGGTGAACCTGTAGGGGCGCTCGGGTGACAGTCCCCTACCGTAGATGTGCACAGTGGCCCAAAATTGACGGTCTTCACCGCTCATGGGTCCTTGGTACACAACAAATTCTGGTGGCTCTTCTAACGCATAGGCACGACGGGTGAGGTTTGCGAGTATGGTCACAAAACCTCCAAGGTTGGTTGCTGTGGTCTCGTTGTGCACTATGGGGCCAGGCATTGTGGCTAGGTTGGGGAAGAGACTGTGCTGTGCTGGGTTGAGGCTAGCATGCCCTTTTTATAGAAGAGGGAGCGGAGTCTTCCTTCGCACGCTTGCGAATGAGACATTTTTGCCATCGGTCACTGGTGTGCGGTCGACAGGCTAGGCTGATAGGTTGGGCACCGACTGCCAAAAGTCTCGGGATTACTGTGTGGCTATCTTGCACGAGAAGCTTGGCTGGGGTTTGGCTAAGGTCTAGTGGGTTGGTTTGCCTTTGTTTTTCGACCTGGCTAAGATAGGATTAGCCAATGGTCAGCCTGGCTCTGATACCAAGTCTGTCACGACCGGTTTTCCGGGTAATAAATTTTCAGAAAAGACCGTCGTGCTCATCAGCCCCAGGATTACTGTTAGCTGATGAGGCTCCAACTTGATACAGAAATTCCAAGCAGAAAACAAAATATGTAGTACAAGGCCATTCTGGCCTGTGAGTACAACAAATGGTTTCTAGTGGTTGATGGCGGAAGTGGTTTGTGGATCATCAGTGTCTATGGGACTCCAATTCCCACAGGAACAACTGACCAGGTTAACTCCTATCTTCACGAGGCTGCTATCTCCATTGTGTGGGTTCCGGGGCTGGCATCGCGTCGCTCCTTTCCGTGCAAGAAAATCTGGCCAAGACAATAGCCAGGGACAAGCCAGTGAGTACTTTGAAGGTACTCGCAAACATTATGAACACAGGTATAATATAACAATGATGTGCTGAAAATATTTTATGCTCATGACGTCAGTCACAAAAGATAAATGAAACTCTGATGCGTGCAAGCAAGTTATTTATAAAAAAATGCAATAACATAGTAGTATTAAGATTTATGAAATTAAATAACAAGCAATGCCACAGTCGGGCGTCTTAGCGACACCACATAAAGGGCTTTAAAAGAAATGCCACAGTCGGGCGTCTGAGCGACACCACAAAAAGGGATTTAAACGAAATGCCACAGTCGGGCGTCTGAGCGACACCACATAAAGGGCTTTAAAAGAAATGCCACAGTCGGGCGTCTGAGCGACACCACATAAAGGGCTTTAAAATAAACAATCATAGTGAATATCCCGGAGGTAGAACCATCCCAGAGATACTCGATAATAACAATAATATCACGGGTTAGTCAACAATAATAATAATCATAGTTATCACAAGTCACAAGTAGTAATTCCATTTCTGGTTAATAGTTTCACCTCCGAAGACCGACACTAAGACCGACACTTGACCCATCCCAGACTGTAATCCTTAACCATGGACACTGCTATTCGAATAGGTTTAATCTCTGCAGAGGGTGTACTCTTTACCCACGAGTAACGGATTTCTTTAGTCCATCGGGGCTAATTCCGTCTTTGGTCTTTTTGTTGAAAACACACCTAACTTGCACACACCAGCTTATCTCACACGTGTCTGGAATCACCCACGACACCTGTTAAGCAAACTCTAAGTGGGGAGGCTACAACCTCGCGTAGCATGGGATCAAATTTATATTGCGCGCTCTAAGGGGTGGCCTCCCCTCTCGGTCCCAACCGGAAACACCCATGCCCCCGGACCAGGTGGCCTGCCTACCAGCTACAACCGGTATCTTCCACCATGGCCTCTCTGTACGGTGTGTGCTAGAAAGAGGTTGACAACTTACTGAACCGTACTCTACTTGCTGTAGAGACGAGTGGTAGTACGAAACAAGTATGGGGGTTACTGGCACAAGACTCGATCTACGGTCGACTCAGGAGGTTTAAGTATTCCCTGCATGATTAGCATGACGAATATATTTCAACCAACAGAGTCACCGCTCATATCACCTTGCCATGCCATACCAGACATAACCGTTCCGACGGAGACCGGCGACAAACTCATGCCTACCCAAGGCAGAGGTTTTCCCGGGTTCCTGCCGGTATGCATGCAAGGCACATGAGGGTGATTATCATCACAAGTGTGTCCATTTCCAACAGCATGGAAATCAATAACATGCACCCATGCATATGATCATATCACATGAAATAACAAGTTTCTCCAAAGTGAGGTGATGTTATGAACGTGTCATCGAACACACAAAAATATTATGCCGGGGTTCAGAATGCTTGCCTTCAATGTGTGGAAAGGCAGGGTGCACTCCAAAACTTCAAACATTTCTCCTCTCTTCAAAAATCCTATTTTAGCAATATAAAAGAATTAACACACAAGATAAAAACAGCACCAAAAGTTGTTCTGAAATTTTTTCAAATAAATCTTAAAATAAACTAGGTGAAATTTGAGAGAGGTAGGAAAAAGAATCATTTCATTTGGAGTTGTAATTAAAAAGTTATAGACAGTCAAAGCTGTGTTCAAAATCTGTTATTTAAAATAAAACAGAAAAGAAAACGTTTCGGAGGGGAATACGCTTTAGGAGCGGGGGAAACGTACTGGGGGATTACGCCTTCACTTAATCCCACGTGGACAGGCACGGGGTCGCTGACAGTGGGTCCAGAGGGCCCACTGGTCAGGTTTGACCAGTCTATCCCTCCCTCCTCTTCCTCTGCCCGAACGGAGGCGAGGCAACGGCGATCGTCGCCGGTGAACGGTGGCTCCCCGCGGGTTCCAGAGGGTCTGGATGGATCCGCGAGACTGCGGCGGTCCTTCCGGTGGTCGCTGGGTAGACGGGGGTGGAAAGAGTCATCGGCGGTGAGCTTCGCGACGGAGGGGAGCTGCCGGCGGCGAAGTGGTTTGGTGGCGGCGATGGCTCCCGATCAAACTCAAGTAGGGGGTTGAGTTCCTGGTAGGAAGGAGGGGTTCTTGGTGAAGAGAACGGAGAGGGGGAAGCCCTGGTGGCGCTGGAGTGAATGAGACAGTGGCGGCGGCAGGAGTTGCCGGAGATGAAGAAGGCGGCGTTTCCCTGGCGATTGCGGGCTATGGGGGTTCCATGGGGGTAGCCTGATGTTGCGTGCGTGCTCAGAGGGGCTCGGGGTCCCTTTTTATAGCGTGGCAAGGCGGTTCCGCGGCGGCCGTGGATAAGCTCTCCGGCGAACCGCCTCTCTGTAGCTAGGGCGACGTGGCGGCGACGAGGGCTAGCAGACACGCTTGCGGATGAGCTCGCACTGCTCCAGGGGCCAGGTGGCGAGCGGGCGAGGCTTGGGCGGCGCTGAACGGAGCAGAGGCTGTCGGCCGACACCGGCGTGCCGCCAAAAGTGCTCTGGCGGTGGCGCTGTAGGGCGCCAGGGCGGGCTGTCGTGTTGTGGCGAGGCGGGGAGTGCGTGGCGAGGTCCTACCGTGTGGGCCAAGACAGGGGCGCGACGCGGCGGCTCGTGTGCGCGGCTGCAATTTGCGCGCTCTGGGCGCGCCCAGCGCACGCCCACCAGATGCTCGGCGAAATGCCATGGCACTCCAGAGCGCTTGGTTGGGGCTAGGAGTTAGCAGGTCTAGGTTTGGGCTTGCAAGGGGATCAGTGGACAAGCTGGTTTGGTCAGGAGATCAGGTTCACAGTGCAAACCAAAAATTCATGCCAAAACAGATCATGCCCATAAGGTGTTTGACAAAATGCCAAGGGCACTTAGGCAAGTCTTGGAGTGGTCAAAAACTCCAGATCAGTGTCTCCTTAGATGCAAGAGAGAGTGGTGAGGTTAGTTTGTGCAAAGCACAAACTTGTTAGTGCAAGTTTTGCAAAACTACAATTCTGGACAGGAAATAAATGACATTATTTCATGAACCAAAATTAATCCAATGGGTGCATGCTCCTGAATTTAGGGGTTTGGTAGGGCTGTCTACAAGTAGGAGAAAACACAAGATCTTTGGAGCAAAATTAAATAGGGTTGCAGTAGAAATCACAAGGCTGGACCAGAATGAAAAAGAGGATGATTCACTAAATTTTTTCAAAGAACATAAATAGGTTTTTGCACAAAGTGGAATAATATGCTCCTACTGACCTCCCCTAATTTTGGTAGACGTTTTAAATAAATATTTAAATAGGTTGTAGTGCAAAATTGCTCTCTGGACCAGAGAAGAAAATTGGGTGTAGAGCTCAAAATATCCAATGAATGAAATATATTATTGCACAAAAGTGATTTAGAGACATCACATGATATCTCCAAACCTTGGTGAAATTTTTAGTTAAATATATCAAATGGTCGTAGTTCAAAAAGAGCTCCAAATTTTAAAACAAGTCATTTAATGAATAAGGCTCAGGGTGAAATAATTTTATAAATAAATCTCTTGATTGAGAGATGTTTTTTTTAAATGAGAGGGAAAATAAGTCCAATATATTTTGGAAGGATCCACTTGGGAAAAATTTCTTAATATTAAAAGAAAAGTTTTGAAATCAACAGAATTATTCTTGCAGGCAAAAAATTTAAACTCTTGGCAAAATTTTAATAACTAAAACCTGATTAAATTTTTGGGGTGTTACAAAAACCATACCTACACATTCATCATGTATATCGTAACACATTATAATCTGTTAACGAGCATTCACGAGTTTAACGAGCTGCTCGTTAGTCCAGCCATACTGGAGAGGACCGGCTACAGGGCCTCCAGATAAAAATGGGACGTGCAGCGACTGGATTCGAACCAGCAACCTTCAAGCAGTAAATTGGAGCTGCTAGCCACTAGATAGATCAGCTCCATGTGGACTTAGGGCAGCGCAGGCTTCTTATGTACATATTCAGAAGCGGCGTTTTTTGTTTCAAAACAACTTTTACAAAATTCTGCATTTCACTGAATTTTTTTGATTACTTTTTATATACCGAATATTTTTTAGGTTATGTAACCAATTTTTTAAAATAGAAACATTTTCTGAAATTAGAAAACAAAATTTGAGAAGACTGAGATTTTCTGAAATCCACGAACTTTTTTTAATACAGGAACATATTCTGAATCTGTGAAAAATAATTAATAAGAGAACACTTTTTTTGAAAACACGAATAATATTTGAAAAACTAGAGAACATTTTGAAATTCTGAACTCATTTATAAAAATAGGAGAAATTGGAAATTATGAAAAAAATGTTCACATGAGAAAATTTTGAGACGCCGAACTTCTATGAAAACACAAACAAATTTTCTAATTCTAAACATTTTATAAAGAATGAAGGGTGTCCGGGTAGGCTAAAAGACTCCGTCTGGGAGCACATTGTTTCTAGACATCCCTGTAATGGCCCAAAAAAACTTTCATGGATTTTATGACCAATTCAAGGCAACACGCCAAATTGTTTGGGTTTTCGACAAGTTTTACATTTTCTGGAGTTTTCTCGGAGAAAAAGGCCGATAAATGATGGGACGTGTTGCAACTTGCATAATGTGTTGGCATTTGTTCAAACCTAGCATGGATGCCTACCATGGGATGACCATCTGGTTGTAAAAGCTAGAGTCATTTTTAATGATGTCCAAAAATCACCATGTTCAACTAGGGTGTTCGGATACGCCAGAAGGATCCGTTCGAGAACACATACTTTTCAAATATCCGTCAAATCGCACCAATTTTTTTTCCATATCCTTGTATGGCCAATATAAGGCACCATGCCAAGTAGTTTGGGTTTTTGATAAGTTTTGTATATTATGTAGTTTTTCTGGTCAAAAAAAGGTCTATAAATCGCCGGGCATGTCGTAATGTGTATACGGTGTCGAAAATCATTCAAACCAGGCATGTCTGCCTAGCATGTGCATGCCCACGTGCTTGCAAAATTTGGGGTCAGTGCTGAGGTTTTTAGAATAACACCATGCTTAACGGAGAGTGTTCAAGTAAAGGGTCTGATTGGGAGCACCTAGTTTCTCGACATCCCTTAAATTTCCCCATTTTTTTCATGGCCTCGTGTGACCAATTCAATGCACCATGCCAAGTTGTTTGAGTTATCAACAAGTTTTGCATTTTCTTAAGTTTTCTCAGTTAAAAAATACCAATTAATGGCCGGATGTGTCACAACTTACATACGGTGTTGAAAGTAGTTCAAACTAGGCATGAATGCCTACCATGGGCATTGCCCACCTCCCTATAAAAGTTTGGGTCATTTGAAGCATGTCTAAAAATAGACAATGTTCAACAAAGGGTGTTCGGGTAGAGAACAGAAGGATCCGTTTGAAAGCACTTTGTTTTCGACATCGGTTGAATGGACCTAATTCCTTCCACCAGGTTCTATGACCAATTCAAGAAATCATGCCATGTTGTTTGGACTTTTGACAAGCTTTGTATTTTTTGGAGTTTTCTCGATGAGAAGGGACCGATAAATGGTTGGATGTGTCGCAACGTGCAAACCGTGTCGAGAGTCATTCAAACCTGACATGGGTGCCTCATATGTCTGTGCCAAATAGCTGCAAGAAGTTGAGATCATTTATCCATAGTCCAAAAAAAACACCAGTAGGGGTGCACCCGTGCTGCTATTTGTAATTTCGGAAAGTTTTTATTATCCATCAACATGAACAAATTGTGTACGAAACTTTTACAAAGTGGAACATTATCTCAGAAAGTTTTAACAATTTCTCAATAATTTATGAAAATTCTGAACACATATGACAAACCATGTACTTTTTAAAAATTTATGATTTTTTTGAAACACACACATTTCTTAAATCTGGGAACAGTTTTTTAAATCTGATCATTTTTTGAAATTCCAGAACATTTTTTAAATTGCAAAAAATATTTGAAAACAAGAAAATTTGTTGGTATTCCAATTTTTCTTTCAAATGTTTGAACTGGTTTTAAAAAGAATAATAAGTTCGAAAAGAAGAAGAAAATTAACGAAAAATGCTAAAAACCAAAAAATAGAAAAGAAATAAATGCTTAAGCCTTCGCCCAACTAGGCGACGACATCTCTCCCGTCGGGCTCCTGTTGGGGAAACCCTATTTGTCTCTTTTTGCGTCAAAAGTCGCTATTCTCATAGAACCGGTTGATACGAGTGAACATGGCCCAGCCTATTTTAATTTATTTCTTGCATCGGCAGATGCTGGTCTTAGGAACCTTCTAGATGGTTCTAGGCTGGTTTTTACGGGATGTTATACCTTTTAGAAGGTTCATGAATAAGTTTTTTTGTCTTTCTTTTTTACTGATTGTTTTCTCTCTTTTTTTTCAAAATTGCAAAGTTTGAAAAGTGTTCAACATATTTATTTATTTATTCATGTTTTAAAAAAAGTTCCAACATTACAAACAATGATCACATTTTTAAAAACGTCCAGACTTTCAAATTTGTTTTTGTTTTAAAAAATTGTTCAGGATTTCAAAAGAATTACTTAATTTTGAAAATTTGTTAAGAGTTTCTAAATATGTTCCACTTTTTGAAAAGTTTCTTTGCATTTGCTTCGTGTTAAAAAATAGTCGCATTTAAAATTCTAATTTGTTTAAATATGTTGCGTTCAAATTTGTTTCGCATTTATAAAAAGTCACGTTCAACTTCGTAAAGTCTTATTTTAAAAATGTTCAACTTCCTAAAAACTTATTTTAAAAATGTTGAACATCCATATCTATAAAGTTTAGCATGTATTGAACAAAATTTCAATGTGTATTTAAAGATAATCTAAATGTGTGTCTAAATAGTTTGTATGTTTAGAAATCATGTTCAGAAAATATTTAATTTCTTCACGCAATTTTGAAAGAATAATTTTTTGTGATACAATTTTGAAAGAATGTTGATTCGTGTTTTCACAAAGAAATGAGAGAAAGGAAGAAGAAAATTGGAAAACCGAACAGCAAAAAAAATGAACATTTTTTACTTTACAATGTCATTTTCGGCCTTTGCATGAGCTCAAACTGTGAAGCTGGACGTCGAGAAATCTGTAGGCTTTCGATTTTTCGTAAAGAAGGACACGGCCGACCAATACGGAAGATCTTAAACAACCCTGCTGTGAAATAGCCAATACCGAAAAAGGGTTTTCCCCGCTTTGTGTTCCAAAGCACCAACACCGATTACAGAGCAGACGCTGGGGCGAGCAGCACAACAAGCTAAAGAAAAAGAAAAATAAACAATATGCCAACACCGGCAGCTCGACATACGCGAATGAGCTACAACCGCTGCGCCCTCCGAAATCTACCTACCACTATCCTAGGTTATCCTCTGTATACCAAGCAGCACCTCCAGGAAGGAAACGATGCCGACGACGCTGCTGCCCGGACGTATCCTAGAGTTTCCCCCGGCACACGGAGGGTAGAGGGGAATGAAGACCACCGGCACCCTCCAGGGAGGAATGGTGGCACCCGCATGTGTCACCGCACCGGAGCCGGAAGATCCGGCAAGGATTTCTCCCAACTCCAAACCCCACCGCCCAACCGGATCGAAGCCAACCAACCAGCTCGCCGTCCACCAGCATGCGCCACCGCGGTCGCAACGCCACCCACGCCGCCTCACTTAGATCGCCACCACGAGGCCAAGAAAATGAGGAAGAGGCATTGGACGATGGGAGCAGCAGCGCCGTAGCCGCGCGGGAGGGAATCACCTCCTCCGCCGTCGTGCAGGAGGCTCGAGCCTCCGGCACCATCGCGGTCGCCGTCCGGACGCAGCAGCAGGGCATACCAGGCCACCCCTGGCCCGGCCAGGCCCGAATCGGGCCCGCTAAGCCCCGCCGGCCACGCTGCAGCAAGGCAGCGCCAGCACCCCAACGCCCATCGCCGCTCCCCCGCCTCCTGGGAGCCATGCCGTCGACCCGCCCCGCCGTCGGCCCACCCAAACCCAGATGGGGCCCGAAGGGCCCAGATCTGGGACGAGCGGGCGCCGCCTGGCCGCGCCGCCGTGCCACCCTGCCGCCAACGGCGACGCCGCCATCCAGCCGATCTCCCGCGCCGCGCCAGGAAGCCCCGCCGCCATGCCGGACCGCCGCCACCTAGGGAACACCCCCGGCGCCCTCCGCCCAACGCCGAAGAGCAACCGAGAGGGGAATGGCCAGGGGCCGCCGCCACCAGCGTCGCCCGGGCCAGGCCTAGCGGCGAACGCCGACGACAGCGGCAGGGAGGGGGAATGAGGGGGAGCTGGCGAAGGAGGAGCCGGGGCGCGGCCGGTCGCCCGCGGGGGCGACGCGGTCGTGAGAGCCCAAGGGGGCAGGGAGGGGGGAATCAAATAGCCAATATAACACGCTTGTTCTAGTGGTTAGGTCTATTGTTCTGATAACTGCAGGTTGCGTATTCGAGTCCGGCTAAATCCTACTCCCTCCGTTCGGAATTACTTGTCGCGAAAATGGATGTATCTAGAAGTATTTTAGTTTTAGATACATCCATTTTCAAGACAAGTAATTCCGAACGGAGGGAGTAATATTTTTGGAATTTTCACTGCTACAGAGACTGTTTGCTGCTGGTCCGGCCCAGTTGACCTTTCATGTACGCCGGCCTGTGTATGGACCGTACATAAACAGGTTCCGTATAATTCGAAAAAAGAAACGAAGGTTGTATATCGGCATGGGTGTAAGAAGACCATCCTACCCTTTATTATGAAGGGGTATGGAAAGATCTCATCCGTTGATGTGTTTAGGGGATGGTACCGAAGTAGAAGTGAGCATCAGCAATTGGGTGTTCCAGCTACGGATGATCCGACAATGAACAAAACAAAACATAATTAACCCATTGACGGACGGTGATCAATTAATTAGGCAACCTATAATGGAGTAGTACGTTCAAGTCTGCTACAGATGAGATCAATAGCTAACTCCCGCACCTTTCGGCGTGAACTAGGTGACGACGGACGGAGAGGCGGAAGGAATCTCGGGATCGATCGATGATATGGTTTGTTGGCTCCAAATCGATAGATGGATGGAGACCTACGTGAATCTCCAGAAGGATGTGTGCGTATATATCGCCAACGGCCCACATCCCACGGGTATGGAGGGTTTACTCTGCAGGCAGGTTCCTTCCAAGGCAAGCCGCGTGATTTTGCCTTCGGTATCGGCCCGTTCCATTTTGTTGGGACTACCGTGATGGAAGGAACCTGGATTGCCATGCAAATACAAGGCAACCTAAGGTATGGATATATGTCGGCTCTGATTATTCCATCCGATACGAAGGGTCTAGTTTGGGGACGCTGGTTGGGAAGACCGAGAGGATGGATATGGCTTTCATCAGAGCAAACGGGGTGGCCAGATTGCTTGTCAGTATCCTAGACATTGAGTACGTGCCGGATGTGATTAAGTGGGTTCACAGAGGCATGATTTTTAACCTCGAGATTGAGTTCGAGGAAACCAAGCTCTTCTCTGAGGCCTTGGCTGCGAATGATATGGATATGCTCGATAGGGAGGATGGATCGGGCAATAAGGAGGTGCGCGAGGATGACAGTGGGCGCGAGGCGTCTAACATCCCGGGTTCCGATGCGCCGGCATCCGGGAAAGAGACTGCTCCATCGGCGGTTGCACCCATGAACTCGCTGAGATTTGGGTCCTTCGAGCCTGCCTCCGCTCCTCCCCGATTGTGGGGCGATCGGGTGGAGCGTGATGACGTGCTTGAGCGATCGCTTCCTCCTTTGGATTTCGCTATTGCTGATGATCCGGTGGTTGATGAGTCTGTTGTTGCGGTACCCTCGGTGGAGAGTTCACCGACATCACAGGCAGAGATTGATCTGGGTGTCCAGGTGGGCCTAGTTGGTGGGTTATGTTCGTGGGCAGGCGGCCTTGCGATGTACATCTCCGTCTCCTCTGGTGGTGGCCGTGCCGCGGGGCAGTGGTACAGTCGGACCAGGAGGGGGGCGCGGGCAGGAGTCCTCTGCCCTTGCCTCTCCTTTGACGAACTTGGCCACGGTAGCCAGACAGGGTGGGGGCGCGGGCAGGAGGCCCCCAGCCCCTGCCTCTCCGTTGGCGCGTTCAGCATCGCCGGCTGGATCGGGAGGGGGCGCGGGCAGGAGGCCTCCGCCCCTACCTCCCCCTTAGCGCTCTCGTTCGTGGCGGTGTCCGCGGTGGATGCATCGCCTAGGGTGGTGAGCCTGATGGTGACCATCCCTCACTCCAGCGGTGGGACCAGGACAGGAGGGGGCCGCGGGCAGGTGGCCTCCGCCCCCTCTTCTCCCTTGGCTCAGGAGATCTCGACGGCTCTCGGGGGCCTCTCGGTGGCCTCTCGGCGGCCCCAGTTCAGCCGAGTCCTATTGGGGGTCGGGCAGGAGGCCCCACCCCAAACGGGGCAACGGGCGAGGAGATCATTGCTTTTGGTGGGATCCCAGATCCTGTTTCTGAAGGACGACGGATGAGTAGTCGCCTTCAGGATCAGCCGGATGTTGATGACATGCAGCTCAGGTGCGCCCTGCGGGCGACCAAGCTTCATGACATTAAGGTCACCACTGGTATGTCGGTCAACACATCAAATTCGATTTTACATTTTTCCAATGCTGAGATTGTTCACAATGTAAATCAATTAGGGGTTTCACTAGGTAGTAATAGTAGTGAAATCACTAAATCAGTTAATGATATTCTCGATCTCGAAGCGGAGCGTGCTTTGGATTTGATTCAAAACTTAGCAGCCGTCAAACCCATGAACGAGTCAGACATAAATGCGTTGGGTGTCAGGGTTCTTGATAGCCTTTGTGCGGATCTGGCCCCTTCACTTCCTGAAACAGAGGATGATGAGGGTCTCGACTCCCCGAGAAACTCGTTACATGTAGATGTTCGAGAAGTTAGGTCCATGGAGTCCGGTTGTGAGGACCGGATGCAGGATCAAACTAAGCGTCAGCGGAAGTGGAAACGGAAGGTGTATCCCACTTCGGCTGTGCGTAGAAGTGCTAGGATCCGTACCTCTAAAAAGTTTCATGATGAAATATGAGAGGCATTTTTGGGAATAGCAGAGGTCTCAAGGACTTGGCTAAAATAAGATTTTTAGCGGGTGTGTCTATTGAATACTAGTTGGAATTCATCGCCCTGTCAGAAACTGGGAGGGACAATTTCACCCCCCAGTTTCTTAGTTCTTTATCCGGGGGTGTCGATTTTGATTGGAATTTCCTACCCCCAAGAGGAAGGCCTGGTGGGATCTTACTTGGTGTTAAATGTGAGTCGTTGGAAGTTCGGAGTGTGGTTATGGGAGATTTTGCGGTAAAATTCCGGGTAAGATCAAAAGCCGACGGGTTTAATTGGGCGTTGGTGGCAGTGTACGGTGCCGCATAGCCAGAGCTCAAGCCGGATTTTTTGGCTGATCTTGTACATATTTGCGGGAGTGAGCAGCTCCCAATCCTCGTTGGGGGCGATTTTAACATTATTCAAAGGAGGGACGAAAAGAATAATGATAATTTTGATGTCAGATAGTCATTTATGTTCAATACCAGAATTGAAAGCCTGGATCTTAGAGAGATCGAGTTTCCGGGTAGGAAATTTACCTTGGCTAATATGTTACCAAACTCGACATTTGAGAAGCTGGACCGTGTCCTTGCTAGTGTCGAATGGGAACAGAAGTTTCCCCTGGTCACGGTCCAAGCGTTATCGCGCGCAATCTCGGATCACACCCCGTTGCTAGTTGATTCTGGCGAGGCCACTCACGTGGGGAACAAAAACACTTTTTCTTTCAAATTAGTGTGGTTCGAAAGAGCAGGGTTCCTGGATCTGATAGCCAGAGAATGGGCTAAAGTTCAGGTGGGATAGGAAAGATGGCAGAATAAGATTAGGCATTTATGAAGGTTCCTTCGTGGATGGGCTAAGCACATGCATGGGATTTATAAGGATGAAAGGGAAAGGCTCCTTTTACTTATTCAATCCCTGGACTTAAAAGCTGAGTCCACCATTTTATATACCAGAGAGCTGGAAACTAAAGTGGAGGCGGAGTTGAGACTGAAAGAACACCTTCGAGAGGAGGAATTGAAGTGGGCACTGCAGGCTAATTAAGGTTCGCAAAATCGTCCAAGGGGATGATAACACTCAATTCTTTCATATGATTGCTAATGGCAAACATCAAAAAAAGAGGATCTTTCAATTGGAGCAGGATGAGGGGACGATTTTAGGACAAGAAAACCTCAAAGTGTATATAACAAATTACTATAAGGAGCTGTTTGGGCCTCCGGAGGACAACTTTGTGGCCTTAGATGAGTCCAGGGTTGAGGATGTACACCAACTCGCGGTAGATGAGAATGATATTTTAACTACCCCATTTACGGATAAATAGATGTTTGAGGATATTTCACAATTGAAAAACAATAAGGCTCCATGGCCGGATGGTTTTCCCGTGGAGTTTCATAAAAAGTGTTGGCACATTGTTAAAGGGGATTTACTTCTAATGTTCCATGATTTATTCTCTGGACAGCTTCATTTGTTTCAACTGAATTTTGGAACGATAACTTTACTTCCTAAGAAAACAGAGGCCGTTCGTATTGAGCAGTTCAGGCCTATCTGTCTTCTTAATGTAAGTTTCAAAATTTTCACCAAGGTCGGGACCAATAAGCTTACGCAAATTGCGCACTCTGTAGTGCAACCGTCCCAGACTGCTTTCATGCCGGACAGAAATATCCTAGAAGGGGTGGTTGTCCTGCATGAAACACTCCATGAACTCCACATGAAAAAACTTGACGGAGTTGTTTTCACAATGGACTTTGAGAAAGCGTACGATAAGGTCAAATGGCCTTTCCTTCAAAAAGCCTTGTGAATGAAAGGTTTTGATCAGGCCTGGAGGCACCAGGCAGAATCTTTCACGCAAAAAGGAAGTGATGGAATTAAAGTGAATGATGATATAGGTCACTACTTTCAAACACACAAAGGATTGAGGCAAGGCGACCCGATGTCACCTATCCTATTCAACATAGCGGTTGATATGTTGACAATTCTCATAGGAAGGGCTAAGAATGCGGGGCACGTAGGTGGCCTAGTTCTTCACTTAGTTGATGGAGGTGTATCCATCCTACAGTAGCTGATGATACTATCATCTTCATGGAGCATGACTTGGCAAAAGCGCGAAACATGAAGCTTGTGTTATGCTTATTCGAACAATTGACCGGGTTAAAGATTAACTTCCATAAGAGCGAATTGTTCTGTTTTGGAAGAGCTAATGATGACCAAGAGGCATATAAACAATTCTTCGGGTGTGAATTGGGGGCTCTACCTTTCACGTATTTAGGTATACCAATCCACCATCGTAAGCTGACTAACAGAGAATGAAAGTGCATTGAGGATCGATTTGAAAAGAAGCTGGGCTGCTGGAAGGGCAAGCTGATGTCATACGGAGGCCGATTCATTATCATTAATTCGGTCCTCATGAGTATGCCCATGTTTCTTCTTTCCTTCTTCGAGGTACCTGTTGGGGTCCGGAAAAGTCTAGACTTCTATTGATCATGATTCTTTTGGCAGGGCGATGAACTAAAAAGAAAGTACAGACTTGCTAAGTGGGATATCATTTTTTGGCCAAAAGACCAAGGAGGTCTAGGCATTGAAAATTTGGAGGTGATGAACAGATGTCTTCTTAGCAAGTGACTGTTCAAACTTTCGATTGAGACGGAGGCCACATGGGCTCAACTGCTGCGTAATAAGTACCTTCACTCAAAGACCTTGTCCCAGGTGATAGTGAGGCCGACTGATTCGCCTTTTTGGAAGGGATTGATGAGAGTCAAATCAGTATTTTTCAACAGGACAAGGTTCATAGTTGGAAACAGTAACACTATAAGATTCTGGGAGGATACATGGCTAGGGGATATGCCCCTTGCACTCCAATATCCGTCTCTGTATAGTATTGCTCAACGTAGAGACGCGTATGTGGCTTCAGTACTCCAGTCCATTCCGCTTAATATTCAATTTAGGAGGACACTAGTGGTTAACCGTTGGGAACTCTGACTCAATCTTGTGAGAAGATTGATGGATGTTCAGCTGTCTCAACAGCCCGATCGGTTATGTTGGAAGCTAACTAAGATTGGAGAGTTTTCAGCCAAATCCATGTACTTGGATGTAATCAACTCTAGTGTGATTCCTCGTTCAAAGCATGTTTGGCAAGATAAAGTACCTTTGAAAATCAAAGTGTTTATGTGGTTTGTGCATAAACAAGTTATTTTAACTAAGAATAATTTAGCAAAACGCGATTGGATAGGATCTACAAGATGTAGCTTTTGCGACCAACATGAGTCAATCAAACACTTTTTTTTGGATTGCCCTCTCGCAAAAATACTGTGGCGGTCGGTTCACATAGCTTTCAACATAACTCCTCCGAACTCCATCACCACTTTATTTGGGACGTGGCTAGATGGGATAGATTTCGCAACAGCGAGACACATTCGTGTAGGAGTATATGCTTTATTATGGGCAGTCCGGAACTGCAGAAATGATTTGGTCTTTAACAGAACAACAAATATTCATTTTTTGCAGGTTATTTTCCGAGCCACTGCGTTGATCCGTATGTGGTCGCTACTCACTCCGACGGAGGCCCGGAAGCGTTTGGTTACTGGATCTATCCGATGGGAGATCGTAGCTCGGGATATTTTCAACCGGTTTGGATGGCGGTCATGTAATACGATAGGCATTTAGTTCCTATCTTTTTGCCAGCCGGTTGTGGCTTCTCTTTTACTTTTTAGCTCTTTGTGAGCCTTTTGTTCCTTGATTGAGACAGCAAGACTTTTGTAAGACCTTTTGCTTATTAATAATCATGGTCGTATGCATCTCTCTGATGTAGAGGCCGGGGCGAACCTCCCTTTTTGAAAAAAATACGAAGGGTCTAGTCTGGTCTCCAACTCTTCATATGGACACCTGGTGTTGGAGATTCTAGCATTACCAGAGGTTCAGGAGTTTATTTAGCAAAAGATTCATTGTTCTCATAATAGTACTCCCTCTATAAACTAATATAAGAGCATTTATATTACTAAAGTAGTGATCTAGACGCTCTTATATTAGTTTACGAAGGGAGTAGATAATAGAGTGGCAGATTGTTTAGCAAGGTATAGTCGTATTGAATGTAGCACCATTGTTTTCTTACACATCGGGCCTCCATGTACCGAGGAATTCTCACCTCTACACGATAACTCTATAATTTTGAAATAAAACTTATTTTCACCCCACAAAAAAACACGATTGTCACAAAAGAAAGGGATTGTCATAATATGCAGCATAGGGGTTGAACAAACTAGCGAAACAAGATATAAGTTTAGAGTTTGGAGACGCCCCACAAATTTGTAGGGTTTGTTTTTCTCTCTTTACATAAAACAGACCCCTACGCGTCGCGGACCTATATAGGACTACGTTGGATGGCAAACTACATCCGGTCATCGCGGGCCGGACCCTTGCGGAAGATTTAAGGGTCCACTTTAAAGATGTCCTTACACCAACAACATTAGCAACCTCCTTCAATCTTCAAGGTCTGAGTTTAGCTCGTCTTGGGCTGCCCCATAGACGACATTCCACAAAAAATCTCTACTTCTAATGGAGCAGTTGGTGAATAGTCCGCGCGGTTTATTTTCGCTCGTTTATTTTCGTCATCCTCCTACCTCCATTTTATTTTCGTCATCCTCCCACCTCTGCTTACTCGGTACCCTCCAGCGAAATAAACCGGTGCCAAAAAAAACCCTAGGATCGATCCCTCGTTCCCACAGCAGATCGGTCTCCGCCGCCAACCAGACCTTCGCACGCCCGATCCAGCCCTACGCCCCCCTCCGCCGCCGATCCATCCCTGTGCCGCGGCCGATCCATGCCCTATGCCCCCGCCGCCGATGCCTCCTCCTCCACCTCCATTCCCAAGCGACGGAGCCTGCGGCCGCGGTCTTCTCCCCTAGCTACCATGGCTGCAGATCCACCCACGACCGGTCGTCTAAGCTGCAAGGATGGATGGATGGATCCAGGAAGGTATCCTTCCTCCCTGGGTGGAGCGAGCTGCACATCCCATTCGGCCCTCTGGAGCCGGCCATCTCCGCCTCCTCCTCGCCGCCGCCGCCGCCGGGGATCGCATCTTCACCAAGCGCGAGCTCCGTCACATCCAACCGACCGCAAAGGGGTGAGTTTTCTTCATCCCAAACCCTCCTGATTTGCTTACTGCACTCTTGCCATTCCGATGGAGACTAACCTCCTCTGGCCGAGCCCCAACTCTGCATCTCTCTCTCAATTACCCTCACCCCGTCAGTTTGTTGCAGGTTGTCCATTGTAAATTTTCAAGGAGATTCAAATGTTCCTCTTCTGGCCGATTGAAGGTAATACTTGGTCCAGTTTTGCCACAAAAAATAATGCTATCTTGTCATAGTTACACATATATGCTTATGAGAATTTTCATGTTTGTTAGATTAAAAAAACTGTATTTTCTCGTTTTAGCCAGTGGTTAATTTAGCAGAGCATTAGCATAGTATTGGTCTGATCAGTGAGATGATGATCACGAAATCCTGTTGATAATCAAATCAGCAAAGATAGTAGCAGTTTCCAGTGTAACTTGTTGTGTCCAATTGAACTTGTTGTGTCCTCAAATCAGCAAAGATAGTAGCAGTTTCCAGTAGACCTTTTCTACTGCAATAGGAGCTTCAGGCAGGGCACTGATGATTTGACGGTGATATTGGTTAACATATTGATTTGTTAATATTTTTTAAGTATAAAAGCTAAATGTAATCTGCACATGAGCCAAACCTACAGAAGGTTAGAGTGCGTGCAGCTGTTTCAGAACCTAGGGAAAACTAGCCTAATTGGTCTCTTTAATATTTAGTGAGTCTGTCCATGCACTTTTAGCTCTACTCACCACTAAAGATATCTACAACTTTCATGTTGAACGCATAGTTTAATTCAAACAGTAACATGGTCTAAGTCCGCATACAAGGTTACTGTACACAGAATCACATACAGATTAATTTTTGGACTGTGAAACTAAATTGGACTGCTACTTTTAAACCGTACATCAAAATAGTGCAAATAGATAGTCTATAGAAAGCATGGGACGTATCTCTCCTTTTTTTGCGATTGATCTCCACATTATGTTTGGAGTCCAAGTCAAAATTATGCAGTTTTTGATAGAGGATTTGGAAAGACCGAATCTGTTTAGTAGGTGGATTACCCAAAACAGTTGACTTCATCCAACCCAACCTCACATCACTGTGTAAAGTTTGTAGCACTTATTTTATATGCAGAGCACTTGTGAACTAGGATTTTGACCAAAAGATTTCGAGTGTTTTATGTGAGCTTGCATTGCAGGGATACTTGAAGCTAGGGCAATCCAAGTAAGATAGCTTCATCCTCAGGCAACAGGTTTATGTTATCTTATCATGGAGTCATTTTTAAGTTTGTGCCCAACGCCTTCATCCTTAGAATGGCTGCCCAGATGGAAAGCCACCGTACTCAGGCCACTGCCGCGCTAGGTATTCTCGACCACTGCTGCAGTTTTTCATTGCTGTGCTTATTCCATTTGCACCAACCTTGCTATTTAGTAATATGAACGTCTTTGTTTCTTAATGCAGGGTGCTCCACCTTTTGATGCTCGTGAAGCTTTTGGAATGATGGCTACATAATTTGTTAGTCTCCGTTGGAAGCTTAGTTAAACTGAGGTAAATATGCTAGATTCTTTTGTCAAATAATAACATGACTGTCTATTTTGTTCTCAGGACCAATATTTGTGCCTATCAATAAAATTTTGAGAGTAGTTTTTGTTGCCTCTATGTAACCCTGATAGCAGCTTCTCTGAAGGTTCAGATGTGTGGCAAAGGATTTCAATTTTCCTGTTTACACAAAGGAAACTTGAGGAAGGTTCAGATTTCTCATGCTCGGTGCTGTGCTCTCAAGGTTACATAGACAAAAGTGCCTCCTATTTACACAACGGCAACCCGACGAAGATTCAGATTTCTCATGACTGGTTCAATGGGTATTTCATGCATGTGCCATCTTAATTATTAGGAAAATGTAGTTTGTTTTATAGCAGATGATGCTCGATGCTGTTTACCTCAGTTTAGTAAATGCTCAGTTTTAGCTCATAAACTACATGGCAAACAGGATGATGGGGCGGGGCGGGAGGCGGGGAAAGCCGTCCATGGCGATCCTGGTGGCGTTGCTAATGGCATCAGTGGCACTGCCGCTCCTCATGGTGCCCGACACGCTCTCTATGCCAGGCTCCAACGGTGTGGATCGCGGCGCCGCCCTGTCGCTCCCACGCCCGTGCTTCAGCAGATCCATGTTCGAGTCGTGCATACCTTTGGCCGCCTCCCCTCCAATGTCCACGACTCTGATATACCATGTTTGTTAGTCTTGGCTGGTGTTTGTTCTCCGTATTGTTGTGTAGGAGGCTGGAGAAGAGCAGGGAGAAAAGGGAGTCGTGGATGGAGGTTATGTACTTCTGTTGTATCAACATTTTCTCCATGAGTCTTTTGCCCCACTCTGTTTTTGGTTTGGGCCGAACACTACAAGAAATATGTCAACTTGTGACCACCAGTATTGGTCACTGAAAGGTCATGGTTTTTCATTTGCAACCTTTTTGTGACCAAAAACAGAAGGTCAAAAGCTGAGGGTCGTAAACTGACTATAGCGACCTTCTCTGTGAGAAGGTCGTAGACGTTTAGGACCAAAATATGCCTACTGTGGCATTTTGGTCACTAGCAACCTCGCCAGGCCACATAGGCATCCAGCGTGGCAAGCTGATGTGGCACAAGATTCAGCCCGGTCCAATTCGATTTTCTACATGGGCCTAGCCCAACAATTCGGCCTTTTTACTGTATATTTTTTCCCTATTAATTTTCTCTAGCTACATGGGCCCGGCCCAACAATTTGGCCTTTTTATTTCATGGATCATGGCCTTTTTGTGATCTATGTCGTTTTTTGGGCCTAAGCCTTTTTATTTACTTGGCCATCGCCTTTTCACAATTGATTCTTTTAGTAATTTTGTTCGTTTTTCCTGAATTGTTTGATTTGTGGCCTTTTTAGGGCCCAAATAGTATATGTTTCTTTTCCGACATATCAACAATAAAGTATCAACAATAAAGTAACCAATATTTTGGTCTAGAGAGCCCCAATCACACAAATTTTCATAAATGGCGATCAAAATGAGTATATTATATATATTACAATCATGCCATAGTTCACATCATCCAGGAATTTAGAACAACTACAATAGTGCTGCTATGAAATACTATAACAGCCATTCACATCATCCAGGAACATATAATTAGCTACAAAGATGAAGCGTTCCCTTTTTCCAACTTCTTGAGCCTCTGTAAAAGACAGGAAACGATCATTATCATGGTTGTGAATTCAGAATGAAAGCAATATCCACAAACATACAACAGCTAGGAAAAGAATATAGAACAAACTAATAAACAAATACACAAGCAGCTTGGGGTCAATCCTAATGCCAGCAAGCTCTAAGAAGACTCCAAGAAATTATTGGCTCACAATACAATCATGCTTTTGACAAGTGCGAGTCATGCAAAAAACTTCACTACACCAAATTGCACCTAAACAATAATACCATTCTACTACCACAGCCATCCATTCAGCTAATAGCATGCAAAGTATCAATGTTCTGTTCTCATCAGCTTATTCTTATGCATAAAGCAACTAAGGAAACCAAAAGAGGAGCACTACTACTTGCAGATAACCAGAGTTCAATAAAGATACACGCATCATCAGTTTGCCAAACATGGCAGTGTTCGGTTCAGAAAGATGTAGTACAAATGGCCAAACATAGATGCGTTCAGTTTCAGAAGAATCTGAAAGCCAGATCTCATCTGGAAGCCAAACTTGCATTGTTACAAACACATGGCAGAGATTAGTACAAGCACTTACTAATCAGGTCAGACTGAAGAAATCACTAGCAGCGGAAATGCATCATTCTAAATCTTCTCAGTTTGCAAAACAAGATTCAGCAAACAATCAGCCATTATGATCAAGAAGTAGCACTACTTCTTGCAGACGCAACGCTAGGGCTCGGTTTACAAGAGTAAAAAAAAGACAGCATTAGTAAGATCATGTAGTACCACAACTGCAACATTTTCTAGATGGATAATCAGTTTGCAAAAGCAACACGTTCAGTTCTTACATCCAACCAGCCAACAAAGCGTTGGCAATCACTCAGCACATGCACTACGGCTACCACTACTTTCAGATAGAGACAAGCAGAGTCAACAACGACCATATATACAGATCAACCAGAATTTTACCTGCCCCTGGTGGCGCCAGAGATGGATGCTTCTGCTGCTGGCCTTCACTGCCCCTGATGATGCTGCTCATGGACGGAAACCGCATCGTGTCAGGGAAGAGGATGGAAGGGAATGCAATGGAAGAAGAAATCTAAAAGGAGAGGAAAGGAGAGGGGGCTGACCGTCGGGGTTCTCCATGGCGTCGGCGTCGGGGCAACCTTCCCCTCCATGCCATGGCGGCCCGGAGCGCGAGCGACGATGACGTGCTGGATGGACCTGGTAGAGAGAGGAGATGAGGTGAGGAAGAGAGGATCTGGTAGGGATAGGAGACGAGGTGAGAAAGAGAGGGGACCAACCTTAGTCGCCAGAGACACGCCGACGATGCGGTGGACCAAACCCTATCCACGGGAGACGGTCGCGCGTGGCCGCTGGAGCACACGAGCACCGGATCTGGGCGGAGCGCGAGGCCGCCGTCGCCCTTCCCCGCCACGGGGCCGGGTGCGGGTCACCTCCCATGAAAGGACATGGATGGGACTCGGACGCGCTCGCGGTCGGTGGTGGGGACCATGTCCACGACGG
>NC_041393.1:2359785-2372570 GCF_002162155.2 Triticum dicoccoides | reverse complement strand
AGGGTTTGGGCTGCGGGGAGATGAGTGGTGTGCGGGGGAGAGGAGGAGAGGGGGGAGGAGTGGTGTGCCCGCGATGGGGGAGGAGTGGGTGAGTGGTGGCATTTTGCCAATGACAGGTGGGCCCGCGAGGAATTAGGCCCACATGTCAGCGTCCTCAACGACATGTGGTGTAGGTGAGTGGAGCTGCTTTCAGGTGGGTGTGGGTGGGGAGAGGGTGAGGGGTGTGGGCCGTTGAATCTGGCAGGATCCGACGGTCTCTAATGCTTGATCCGCGTGACATGCCCATTGACCAATCAGAATGAAGTGCAGGCTTTGATGATGTTATGACCATCTAAAATGGTCGTAATCAATTTTCCATTTTCCGAGTGCGTGAAATGAGTTTTTTTTGAAGGACCTACCATATATTTGTTGCAAAATTGGACCAAACCAATTTTATAAAATACTAGAACATATTTAATGCACAATTGACAAAATGGTTGGGTGTCAAAAGTTTTGATCCACCTCTGGTGAAAAAGACAAATTCCCGCTGATTCAGTTGGAAGCGGGTCAAATTTGAACTGCATCTCCCTCATAGTTTGCTTTTTATTTTTTCCAAAAATCATTTATAGGTACATAAGTATCTATTTAATCAGAGAAACACCAAAAAAATCCAAGATTCAACCACTAGCTAGGAACGGTCATGCCCGCCATTTTGACCGCATTTTGAAATACGCATATAAAATTCAAAAAAATATCAAAAAATGGGAAAACCTTTGCATTTTCTCATTATATGTGACCAAGTTTCCAGGAAAACTAATAATCTTGTAATACGGTAATTATTTTAGAGAAGTGTTCTCAGAAATGAGCTATCATGCGTGAAGATTCATGGCTTTCTAGCCAAATGATCAATCTTATGGCCACGTTCATGGCATAGTTTGTTCAAACGATCTCATATCGTGCACAAGGGGGCATCCTGGAATTCCAAACAATGTTGCCTAAGGGAGTTTTCATTTTCTTTACGCGGAAAATACATTTTCCATTTTTCGAATGCCTAAAATGAGTTTTTTTTGTGAAGGACCTACCATATATTTGTTGCAAAATTGGACCAAACCAATTTTATAAAATACTAGGCCACATTTAATGCAGAATTGACAAAATGGTTGGGTGTCAAAAGTTTTGATCCACCTCTGGTGAAAAAGACAAATTCCCGCTGATTTAGTTGGAAGCGGGTCAAATTTGAACTGCAGCTGCCTCACAGTTTGCTTTTTATTTTTTCCAAAAATCATTTCTAGGTACATAAGTATCTATTTAATCAGAGAAACACCAAAAAAATTCCAAGATTCAACCACTAGCTAGGAACGGTCATGCCCGCCGTTTTGACCGCATTTTGAAACATCCATATAAAATTCAAAAAAAATCAAAAAATTGGAAAAACCTTCGCATTGTCTCATTATATGTGACCATGTTTCCAGGAAAAATAATAAACTTGTAATACGGCAATTATTGTTGAAAAGTGTTCTTAGAAATGAGTTATCATGCGTGAAGATTCATGGCTTTCTAGCCAAATGATCAATATTATGGCCACGTTCATGTCATAGTTTGTTCAAACGATCTCATATCGTGCACAAGGGGGCATCTTGGAATTCCAAACAATGTTGCCTAAGGGAGTTTCCATTTTCTTTTCACGGAAAATTCATTTTCCATTTTTCGAGTGCGTGAAATGAGTTTTTTTTGTGAAGGAACTACCATATATTTGTTGCAAAATTGGACCAAACCAATTTTATAAAATACTAGGCCACATTTAATGCACAATTTACAAAATGGTTGGGTGTCAAAAGTTTTGATCCACCTCTGGTGAAAAAGGCAAATTCCCGCTGATTCAGTTGGAAGCGGGTCAAATTTGAACTGCAGCTGCCTCACAGTTTGCTTTTTATTTATTCCAAAAATCATTTCTAGGTACATAAGTATCTATTTAATAAGAGAAACACCAAAAAAATTCCAAGATTCAACCACTAGCTAGGAACGGTCATGCCCGCCGTTTTGACCGCATTATGAAACAGGCATATAAAATTCAAAAAAAATCAAAAAATTGGAAAAACCTTCGCATTGTCTCATCATATGTGACCAAGTTTCCAGGAAAAATAATAAACTTCTAATACGGTAATTATTTTAGAATAGTGTTCTCAGAAATGAGCTATCATGCGTGAAGATTCATGACTTTCTAGCCAAATGATCAATCTTATGGCCATGTTCATGTCATAGTTTGTTCAAACGATCTCATATTGTGCACAAGGGGGCATCTTGGAATTCCAAACAATGTTGCCTAAGGGAATTTTCATTTTCTTTTCACGGAAAATTCATTTTCCATTTTTCGAGTGCGTGAAATGAGTTTTTTTGTGAAGGACCTACCATATTGCAAAATTGGACCAAACCAATTTTATAAAATACTAGGCCACATTTAATGCACAATTGACAAAATGGTTGGTGTCAAAAGTTTTGATCCACCTCTGGTGAAAAGACAAATTCCCGCTGATTCAGTTGGAAGCGGGTCAAATTTGAACTGCAGCTGCCTCACAGTTTGCTTTTTATTTTTTTCCAAAAATCATTTCTAGGTACATAAGTATCTATTTAATCAGAGAAACACCAAAAAAATTCCAAGATTCAACCACTAGCTAGGAACGGTCATGCCCGCAGTTTTGTCCGCATTTTGAAACAGTCATATAAAATTCAAAAAAAATCAAAAAATTGGAAAAACCTTCGCATTGTCTCATTATATGTGACCAAGTTTCCAGGAAAAATAATAAACTTCTAATACGGTAATTATTTTAGAAAAGTGTTCTCAGAAATGAGCTATCATGCGTGAAGATTCATGGCTTTCTAGCCAAATGATCAATCTTATGGCCACGTTCATGTCATAGTTTGTTCAAACGATCTCATATCGTGCACAAGGGGGCATCTTGGAATTCCAAACAATGTTGCCTAAGGAAGTTTTCATTTTCTTTTCACGGAAAATTCATTTTCCATTTTTCGAGTGCGTGAAATGAGTTTTTTTGTGAAGGACCTACCATATATTTGTTGCAAAATTGGACCAAACCAATTTTATAAAATACTAGGCCACATTTAATGCACAATTGACAAAATGGTTGGGTGTCAAAAGTTTTGATCCACCTTTGGTGAAAAGACAAATTCCCGCTGATTCAGTTGGAAGCGGGTCAAATTTGAACTGCAGCTGCCTCACAGTTTGCTTTTTATTTTTTCCAAAAATCATTTCTAGGTACATAAGTATCTATTTAATCAGAGAAACACCAAAAAAATTCCAAGATTCAACTACTAGCTAGGAACGGTCATGCCCGCTCTTTTGACCGCATTTTGAAACAGGCATATAAAATTCAAAAAAATCAAAAAATTGGAAAAACCTTCGCATTGTCTCATTATATGTGACCAACTTTCCAGGAAAAATAATAAACTTGTAATATGGTAATTATTTTAGAAAAGTGTTCTTAGAAATGAGCTATCATGCGTGAAGATTCATGGCTTTCTAGCCAAATGATCAATCTTATGGCCACGTTCATGTCATAGTTTGTTCAAACGATCTCATATCGTGCACAAGGGGGCATCTTGGAATTCCAAACAATGTTGCCTAAGGGAGTTTTCATTTTCTTTTCACGGAAAATTCATTTTCCATTTTTTGAGTGCGTGAAATGAGTTTTTTTTGTGAAGGACCTACCATATATTTGTTGCAAAATTGGGCCAAACCAATTTTATAAAATACTAGGCCACATTTAATGCACAATTGACAAAATGGTTGGGTGTTAAAAGTTTTGATCCACCTCTGGTGAAAAGACAAATTCCCGCTGATTCAGTTGGAAGCGGGTCAAATTTGAACTGCAGCTACCTCACAGTTTGCTTTTTATTTTTTCCAAAAATCATTTCTAGGTACATAAGTATCTATTTAATCAGAGAAACACCAAAAAAATTCCAAGATTCAACCACTAGCTAGGAACGGTCATGCCCGCCGTTTTGACCGCATTTTGAAACAGGCATATAAAATTCAAAGAAAACCAAAAAATTGGAAAAACCTTCACATTGTCTCATTATATGTGACCAAGTTTCTAGTAAAAATAATACACTTGTAATACGGTAATTATTTTAGAAAAGTGTTCTTAGAAATGAGCTATCATGCGTGAAGATTCATGGCTTTCTAGCCAAATGATCAATCTTATGGCCACGTTCATGTCATAGTTTGTTCAAACGATCTCATATCGTGCACAAAGGGGCATCTTGGAATCCCAAACAATGTTGCCTAAGGGAGTTTTCATTTTCTTTTCACGGAAAATTCATTTTCCATTTTTCGAATGCCTAAAATGAGTTTTTTTTTGTGAAGGACCTACCATATATTTGTTGCAAAATTGGACCAAACCAATTTTATAAAATACTAGGCCACATTTAATGCACAATTGACAAAATGGTTGGGTGTCAAAAGTTTTGATCCACCTCTGGTGAAAAAGACAAATTCCCGCTGATTTAGTGAGAAGCGGGTCAAATTTGAACTTCAGCTGCCTCACAGTTTGCTTTTTATTTTTTCCAAAAATCATTTCTAGGTACATAAGTATCTATTTAATCAGAGAAACACCAAAAAAATTCCAAGATTCAACCACTAGCTAGGAATGGTCATGCCCGCCGTTTTGACCGCATTTTGAAATAGGCATATAAAATTCAAAAAAATCAAAAAATTGGAAAAACCTTTGCATTGTCTCATTTTATGTGACCAAGTTTCGAGAAAAAATAATAAACTTTTAATACGGTAATTATTTTAGAAAAGTGTTCTCAGAAATGAGCTATCATGCGTGAAGATTCATGGCTTTCTAGCCAAATGATCAATCTTATGGCCACGTTCATGTCATAGTTTGTTCAAACGATCTCATATCGTGCACAAGGGGGCATCTTGGAATTCCAAACAATGTTGCCTAAGGGAGTTTTCATTTTCTTTTCATGGAAAATTCATTTTCCATTTTTCAAATGCCTAAAATGAGTTTTTTTTTGTGAAGGACCTACCATATATTTGTTGCAAAATTGGACCAAACCAATTTTATAAAATACTAGGCCAAATTTAATGCACAATTGACAAAATGGTTGGGTGTCAAAAGTTTTGATCCACCTCTGGTGAAAAAGACAAATCCCCGCTGATTCAGTTGGAAGCGGGTCAAATTTGAACTGCAGCTGCCTCACAGTTTGCTATTTATTTTTTCAAAAAATCATTTATAGTTACATAAGTACCTATTTAATCATAAATACATGGTTTGGTGGCGATACGTCGAGGTTTGGGCGGTGGCCGAGGCCCCCAACTCTAGAGTGCGTAAACTCGCATGCCCGCAGCATGGTCACCACATGACCGTGGCGTTGCCATGTGTTCTGGGCAGCCTAGGCATGTCTAGTGGGTTGGGCACTCCCAAGGTAGGTGCTAGGAAGAAAATTACAACATAAAATTCTGACGAGGAGACCGATCGATGCTCAAATATGAATTAGCAACCAAGTGTTTGATTAGCGGTACGGGAAATGTACATGGCTAATGGGCGTGAGTTTTGGCTGAGGATGATCAGTTACTAAGAAGACCGTCTTCACAAATTTTCAGCTCAAAAGGAGGAGCCTAGGTCGTACTTGCTTTGCAAACTACCACACTAGACATAACTACAAATGTTGAAGCTCAGCTTAAAATAATGAATGGATTGAGCTGGCATTTGGTGGAGGATGGTTATTTGGGCATAGGAAAGCACTGTAGAAAATGGATACTATTTGGACATGCCAAAGTGGTACTTCCTTCACAAACTGCTGCTCTGAACAGAATAGGAAAATGAATATTGTTGAGTTATTTTTGAACTAGGCAAGGAAGGGTTTTGACATATTTGATGAAGATATGATCCAAACAATTTATGAGAATTATTTGGGAATTTTTGGAATAACAGAAATATAGGTTGCTTCACAACCTAGGGAAAAAATTGACAGATGGACATGACACATAGGCAAAACTGATGAGATGGCACCTAGTCATCACAACCCACCACAATCTACAAGGCTATGACCATCTATATTGGTCATTAACAACTAGAAATAAGGCAGCGGACCAGCCCTGTTTGCTTTGTGACCATTTCGTGTAAGGAAATTATGACCTTTCTGACCAAAATGGTCGCAATGGTTTAGGGTTTGGAGCCCCCTGAACAGCTTTTGACCAATTGGACTCAAATGGTCATAGATCTATGACCAATTCTTCCAGGGTCACTGACAGAAGGTCACTAGTAGACATATTTCTTGTAGTGGAAACTTCATCGTCTTGATTCCTTACGTGGTTCATTGGCTCAGACTTGTCCTACATGGCCGAGCGAGATCGAGGCTAGCCACCGGTAATGTTCTTCTCCCGTGCAAGTTTTGCACTGCATTGAAGCATCCAACACATGGTGAGACATCTTTTTAGCTTTTAAAAAACGTGCACCATCCTTTCTCATCCAACATATTTTTCACCCCTGATTTGTGACCTCCTAATGAATATGAAGATTCATATGCTAGCTAGAACACAATATATATTTGAAAGCAATATTTTCTGATGTACTATCTGATGAAATTTTATTTTTGGAGACGTTCATTCATAATTTTGACGACCTCTTGATTAATGTCATTAGTAGTTATTTCAACAGAACAAAGATGTTTTTCATCACTTTTCAGATAGGAAATATCCCTATGGAATATTTTGGACAATATACAACATGTTCTGTGGGCTTGAAGAAAATATATAACATGATAGGTCACATACTTTATTGTTAAGTTACAAGAATAGTTGTGGACGCCATCCAATTTTACATAGATTTCTATTTGTTGTGCACTGATATTTGTGTAGTGTGATGATATGAAGAAGGAATGTACACTGTAGGGTGTTTGCTACTTGCTACATATATCTTACTCAATAGCAGTTAGTCAGCTTATATTCCAGTAATGAGAAATGGCACAATCATCTCGTGCCATTTCATGGGAGCAGTAGAAGTGACATCTATGCTATGGTCTGAAGTAGAAGTGTAGAACACTAATTGTATGCCATGGTCTAAAGTAGAAGACATTAAGGCGGTTCAGCTATCATCCGAGCATTCAAATAGGCAATGTTCTATCCGCTAGAACGCATCAAGTTTTTGGCTGATGTTCATACTTTTGCGTAATGTTCCTACTTTGGCTGCGCACAGATGTAGCTGCGTTACTGGTGGGACATCAACCAAGTATGTTTCAAGGTGAGACATCCATCAAGTTTGTTTGGAGGTGAGACATCCAGCAAGTTTGTTTTGAAGCCTCTGCAGGCCTTCTCACAGATGTTTGTTCATATATAAAATTGACGATTCCAAATAGTACATTGATAATTTTGCCGAACGAATCTTATTTGAAGCAAATAAGGGCCTTAGAAGAAAAGAAAAAAAGTAAGTTCCCCTTGCATCATTGCACGTATTTAGTAAATTAAATATGTTTTTCCTAAAATAGATTTTTTTATGAATGTTTGTGTTTGGAAGCACTTGTTTGAAAGCCATTTACACTTACTTTTGGATGTACCTCCTGTTTTTGAAGTGAAGGCCATTTACACTTACTTTTGGGTGTACCTCCTGTTTCGAACCCATTAACTTAGATTCTGTTTTAATTTGTGGATATATATTCCTTCAACCAATTGTTCTTCGATATTCTGATGGTTATAACAAAATGTAAGTTCTTGTTTAGGATTTAGATTGAGTAAAAGTCAACCTTGCTTAGCGTTTCAATTAAAGAATTTGTAACAAAATGCTCAACAGTAAGGAAAAGTGTGTTTCGTTTGTTGTATGTATATGATTTGATTAGCACCTGAAATCTTGTTGAACTGATAAGGTTGTATATTTTCCAAATTGTTTGTCGGAAGGGTAATTTCTTTATTGCTCATGAACAAAAATTGTGCAGTCCAGCTCCTGTGTGCTGGTCACCGAGCTCCACTGTGTCCAGCTCATCCGACCATGTGCTCCACTGCATCTAGGTTAGCCGATCTTGTGGCAGAGCTACACTGACGCAAGAGCAGATAGTTTTACAATTTCTTTGTTGTTCCTTTGTACTAGATAACTGTGCATTTTTAGAGGTGTGAAGATGTAATGCAATAACAGTAACTAGGCGTAGGCACATCCATCTCGATAAACATTATGGGAATGGACAAAGGCAAGGCATTCCAATATAAGAAATGGATGAAGGCAAGGTATGTCATTCTAAAAACGCGCGCCATAAAACATAGACCACATTAGAGTCGAAGATAAGGTGAATGCAATCACAGATCCACATGAGAGTCAGATAAGATTGGTGAATGCAATCAGAACTGTCAAATGTGTGTTTTCCCATTTTTCATGCCGCATGATCTCTGCCCACTTTTCTAGAAGAAGAGGCTTCCTACAGGGTGAAGATGGATAAGGAGTCATTCAACTTAGAGGAAGTGTCTCAATAAATGTGTGTGTTACCAAGGTTGAATTGTCTACTCACTCTCTTGGAGGTTATGTTCCTTCCCGTGTATTAAGCTGTTAGTATCCTTATCACCGTGTCTGGCTCCACTGAAAAGCTCACACCGCCATGCTTGAAGAACATAAATGGTGGTACATTATTCTGATATATTTTATGTGCCGCCATTGTGGTAGATCCCGGCATGAAGGGTGGGTCCAATATATAAGCAGGTGGTACTAGCACTAAGATAGGAAGGTCATTTCTGCCCTTGTCCTTTGTTGATGGCCTGCCAAGGCGGCGGCGATTACTGGTTCAATTTGAACACGAGTTAGTGGATTTTATTATAAAAGTGAGGTTTAAGAGTGGGTGATGGTTATTTGGGTTGATATGTTCAGTTATGGCTGTCTGAGCGGAATAATTTCCATACCTTAGAAAATATGGCAAAGTGCATTTAATTAGAGATGGCATTGCAGCAAATTGCATGAGTGAGCGGTTCGTATTTTTTCATTAAGTCATACATTTTTTTGGTTAGGATGAAAGGGTATATGCATTGGGGGGTTGTTTCAAGAGTTAATAATGGACACGGTGGTGTATCAGTTGCATGCCAACAGCTATATCATATTTTTGTTGCATCGTAATACACGACATTCATTTCTATGTTACAACATGGCAATGGATCAGGAGACATCAGATTCTCCTTCTTGGCTCGAGGGTGTCATGGGCGGCGCATGCCTCGCCCCCCTTGCTGGTGGTGGGATCGGCGTGAGCACGGGGAGGGAGGATTAGGGCAGAGAGTAGGGCGGTTGGTGGTGGACTCTTTATTAGCAGTCTGTGGGGAAGTACGGTGCGAAGGAGAGAGGTGTCATTTCCATGGTGATGCGGGCGTCATCTGCCTTTGAAGGAGAGTGCTCCGGTGAGAAATGTCCTGCTACCGCAAGAAATCAAGCAGGAAGGGAGGGTCCTGCAGGAAAAGGGAAGGGTGTGTCATGGGGTGGAATTTTTTGTTGGGACTTTGGACCGCCTATTTAAGATAACATGACAGATAGTGCGGACAACCATATGTCTCCCCCATGGGCTGGATTTGGGGGTGGATGGACTGTCCAGATGGTTGGATTTTGGATAGCCTGTTAGGGGCTTGTTTGATGCTCAAACACGCCCAGATGTAAGAGAAATGAATTTCAACCTTGGAAATGGCATTAATCGTTTATTTGATTTATTTATATGCACTATAGCTCGTATCATACATAAAGAAGCACTCGAAATAAAGCAAACAAGGCTGAACTTAATCATTTTTTTGATTCACTTATACATATTGTAGCCCGTACCATACATACAGAAGCACTCGAAATAAAGCAAGCCGATTGGGATTCCGATATATCTGAACAACAACGTTTATATTTGTATTGTATTCCAATGAGCATAGGTGGGTAACAAATTCGGAATACAAACATTTATTTTTATCATCACTATATATAATATAATATTAATTTTGGAAATTGCGGGGATGTGCCTCGCTATTTTGGTTTTCATTTTATGCTCTGGTGGAACAGTAAAGAACCGGTTAAGCCGCTTTACACGATGCGTATTGTTTGTTAAATGTTTGAAGACCTTGGATGTGAAGTACTCGTGCTAACTACATGTTTTTGCTTGTGTGGGATGAGTATGAATTGAGGAAGCACTTTTTATTATACTTTCTAAAACATGGTGCGAATGAAGCTAAAGAATCTTTTCCATTGGGCGAGAATTTCTTAAGCGCATCAAGTAGTAGATCTTAATAATTTGTAATGGATTTTTAATTGGATCATTGCTCTATATGTATACATCATCAGTTTGCCTTTTTGTTATCAAATATTGTAAGTGGAGTGGACTTCAATTATTATGCAATTGTGTTCATGCTATATTGTCTCTACATGTGAAATTTAACATGCATTAACTTTATATAACACTAGCAAAATATTTCAAAAGCCCGTAGAAACGCACGGGCAATCTACTAGTTGTACTAATTTCATAATTCTCGTCCAATGACCACGCACAAAATTAGACCTCTCCAAATATTTTTTAGTGATTCAAATCTATATAGAAGTCCATTGTCGAAAATAATAAAAAATTACATTGAGATCTCTAGAGCTCCCCTGATCATTCTATTTTTTTAACACACACTAGTGCAGAACCGGGCTTTAGTGCCGGTTTGTGACGACCTTTAGTGCCGGTTGGCGAACCGGCACTAAAGAGTGGGGACTAAAGGCCCCCCCTTTAGTACCGGTTTGTCACGAACCGGCGCTAAAGTGCAAACACGTGGCACGAGCCAGGCCCGTGTGCGTGTAGGACATTAGTACCGGTTGGTAACACCAACCGGTACTAAATGTTTGGGTGTTTTTTTTTAATTTTTGCTTTAATTTTATGTTTTCAATTTGGCTTTATTTTCCATTTAATTCTTTTTTGTTTGCTGGTATTTCACGATACTACAAATTGTACACGTTATGCATATATATTAAATGGATTTTCTCGTACGTAGAACCGCATATATATATATATATATATATATATATATATATATATATATATATATATATATATATATATATATATATATATATATATATATAATATCGTCGAATGTCTCACAGCCAACACCATTAACTATTCACACATATACACATGTATATACATATACAATTTCTACTACATGTTGCCTTGGTGCCTTCGGAGCACGATGACAAGTGGTTCATGGGGGCGGTAGCGGATAATAGTATTCTCCTTTCGGATCTATGACCTGGTCGAGCAAAAATCCGGCTATTTCCTCTTGAAGTGCTTGTATGCGGTCCGATGGTAGGAGTTTATCCCGCACCGATCTGAACTGTTAAGAAGGAGATCAATATGCATGTGTATTAGTTGTGTGACTAGATATCGATAATGGTGTGAATAGTGTTCTGACAAACGTACCCAGTCCTGTCTATCAGATCTGCTCCTTTCGGACGCCATCATGCGAATGTTCTCGTAAACGTAGAATGCACACAGATTATTCCCCAACGCCTGCTTCAGGGCCTTTACGAGAATGGAATTGAATGAGATAATGATTAATCAAGCATAATAATTAATTAATGATATTGAAACAAGAATTAAAGAGATGGTAGCTAGCTAGTACTACTTAATTACTTACCTTGGGTCGATGCCAAAACAATTTTTTTGGCCATTCTCCTGGAGTCACCGCGATGAACTTTGCCCATGCCCTACCCGCCGACAAAGAAAATTAATAAAGGGGTTATTAAATAGTTCATATCAGGAAATGACGAACTAATAATAGGCCGAGATATAGTTAATAATGATTGAAATTACCTGTTGACTATCCCCTTCACGATGGTGTAGTCTTTATCTTCTTTAGTTAGTGAGTCCAGTAATTCAACTTTTCCTTCCTCAACTTTAATGTCTAACAAGATCCAGTGCCAACTGCATGCACACACGTTTGCATGTCTTAATTAAGCGGGCATGTGCATAAAATTAATCAACTACCGTAAACCGTATACACTTAATTATTAACATCTAGCTAGCAAGTAAGCAAAAACATAATTTGTAGTACAAGACAGTGTGACTCACGGGAAGTTGTAAGGAAGTAGTATATCTTCATTGGTATTGAGGCGTTTCAAGAACTCTAGCATGCTTTCCTCTACACTTGCTTGATAAACTGGAAGCTTCCATGTGTACTCATTAATGGTATTTGGGTCAATGAACCCAATGCCATAGCGTCCAGATTTTTTCATTTCATACATCTTCATCCTGCATATAATACCATAGAGAAGAATATAGTGAAGATAATTACATGTAATGATTGATCAAAATTATCACTACATAACTAGCTTGAGACTTAAACTACAGAAAGAAATCACTTACAAACAATAGCAACTGACGATAGACTTGTCGAGTGCGTCTTGATTGTATAACTGAAATAGTTGTGAATACTCAACGGCCAGAGCTTTCTTATGGTAGTAATGCTCACGCTTGACAGTCACCATGAGGGACTCTCGATTGGAAATCTTGGTAATGTTCATGTACCATTGATGCAATTCATACATTCTCGTTGGGAGGTCCTTGACCTTGTCTGGATGGACCAAAGGTTGGCCGCGGACATATTTCCGTTTTATTTCCGATTCTCTAAGCAGAGACATGGGTTCGATTTCGAGGAGTTGTCCAACAGAGATCTTGAGCATTTCAGCCTGCATAATATGCTCCTCCGTTATTACCACATCACCCTGCTGGGGAACGCTAACGGTTTGCCCACAATAATATTTGGCGCGCGTACTCCTCTCATGTGTTGTTGGCACAACAAG
>NC_041393.1:2355601-2359359 GCF_002162155.2 Triticum dicoccoides | reverse complement strand
GTGGGGAACGGTTTTCCCGCATTTTTTGCCAGCTGCTTGTTGGGTCGAGCTCGAGCTCGCTTCCTTCTGTAGCCGTGCTCGATGTAGCTTCCTGATTTGACGCTCATAGTCTGAGTCAACAGGCTTGGGAGCTAGTGCTCTAGCCATACGAATGAAGTGGTCAATCATTTTCTCAAGCACTTTCTCCTTTGGCAGCGGTACCGGTTTCGGTCCAAAATGGGCGTCCACTTGGGCCTGCATCATGGCTGCATTTTGCTCCTCAGTCATGTCGTAAGGCCTCTGAGGAAGAGGAGCGAGGCTTGGACCATATTTATATCGCTTGTCTCCGCCTGTACTTCCTGTACTACCTTAACTCGTACCGCTACGCACCATAGCTGCGGCGTGTCTTTTCTGTGATTGCTGAGACGGCGGAGATGGCTGACGTGGCTGACGCTGTGTCGGACTTGAAGCGGGAGGAGTGGCATGACGCTGTGCCGGACATGAAGGAGGAGGAGTCTGCTCACGCGTTCGGGGACTTGGAGGAGGTGGCGGACTTCGAGGAGGAGTCGGCTCACGTGTTCATGGACTTGGAGAAGCGGGAGTCTGTTGACTCGGTGGCGGACTTCAAGGAGGAGTTGGCTCACGCGTTCGTGGACTTGGAGGAGAGGGAGTCTGCTGACTCGATGGTGGACTTCGAGGAGGAGTCGACAGACGACGTGGTGTCGGTGGACTTGGAAAGATGATGCAATCCTTTCTCCATAGGATGATATGATGTACGTCCTCTCCCAGTGTGCGCTCGCCGTCACCTCCAGCAATGTCAAGTGCTAGCATCGAATATGGCTCCACCACTTCATCAACCATAACACGAGCATAGCCCTCTGAAATCGGGATGCAATGGAAGGTTGCTTCAGGGGTAATTGTGAAAGCAACGCCGTCCGCCACCTTCATGGATATGTTCTTCACTTTGGAGTGTAGCTCACAGTTAGTGTTCTCTATGATGTCATCCACATGGTGGTATGTATCCAGCAGTGTGTTGCCTGGGGCAGAACCAACGCTGCTTCTCGGCATGGATGGGACGGTGCTATCCAATGATGGACGATCATCCGCTTGCTGCTGCCGCTGCTGAGACCCTCTTTCCTGGCTAAGTGAGTCGATCTGCTGCTGCTGCTGGAATTTGAGTGCCAAGTCTGCGTGCCTTGCTTCTAGGCCTTGAAGGCGTTCTGCGTCCTGCTTCCTCTGCTCCTCCTCCAGCTTCCTCTTCTTCTCCTCCTCCATCTTCTTTCTTGCACGGGACCTGTAGTCGTCATTCCAGTCCGAAAAGCCCTCATACCAGGGAATAACGCCCTTGCCTCGTGTTCTTCTCGGGTGTTCAGGATTTCCCAGGGCGCGCGTAAGCTCGTCGTGCTCTCTGTTGGGCGTGAACACCCCCGTTCGAGCTTCTTCTATTGAGTCAAGTATCTTTTGTTCGGCTCCTTTTAGACTTGCCTTCTCCGAAACCAGGCCTATCTTCGGGTCCAATGCCCCCCCATGCACATAGAACCAAGTTCTGCACCTGGGGGGCCAGCTCCTAGTAATTGGAGTGACCCCTGCATCCTCCATCTCTTGCTCAGACTTATCCCACTTAGGCATTCCCACCGCGTAGCCACCTGGACCCAGCCTATGGAACTGCGTCTTTTTTGCGGCATTCGCCTTGTTTTTTATCGACCGTTCCTTAGATAATTCTGAATCCTTGAATTTCACAAAATCGTCCCAGTGTTCTCTTTGCTTCTCCAGTGTTCCTGTGAATTCTGGAGTCTTCCTTTTTGCAGCGAGGTAGTTGGCCCATACAGTTTTCTTGTGGGTGTTGAATGCAATTGCCATCTTCTTAAGAGCAGCGCCCTTGACTTTCTCCACATCTGCTTTAGTGAAATAATCTGGTAGGGTGAAATGTTCCATCAGAGAATCCCAAAGGTCTTTTTTGGCTCTATCGTCGACCCAAGTAACACCTGGACGTTTAGTCTTTGGCTCTTTCCATTCTTGAATGGAGATCGGGAGTTTGTCCTTCACAAGAACTCCGCACTGATGAGTCCACTTGTTTGCAATGTTCTTAGGCGTCAGGGGTTTGCCACTAGGTTTGACGGATTCGATGTTGTACTTTACACCATCCTTCAACAATCTGCCCGGGCTTTGTTCTGCTGTCTGTAGAAGCAGATTTGCTCGATCTAGAGGGCTGAAAGAAGGAAGATCGATTCGTTCGTATATCTTAAAATAAAAAAAAACATGTGATGATAACCAGATGCCTGCTTATATAAATATACCTCGCCGGTAGTCTTTGTTATTTGAAGATCAGCATTCTCTATGTCATCATAAACATTGTTTGTGTCATCATAATCAGAATCATAGTTCATGACTTCATCAGCTCGGTCGTCGAGATCGAATATCTTTTCATCACCCTCTCCGGTATTGTTCAGATATTGGGAGCCGTCATCTTCTTCATTCAGATCATCTAGCCTGCCAGGACTGCGTATGATGTCGAACAATTCCTCTTCTCTGTATCTGCCGGTATTGTCCGTCATAGCTTTTACTTAACTAATACAGAAGAAATATAGAACAAGTTAGTATTCAAATTACAATGCATGGATGCAATCAATAAGGAAAAACTGAATCATATAGTACATAATATATATGCATCGTTTCGATTAATGTATAATCTCGAATATACATCATCGTCTCGAATAATATATATAATCTCGAATACATCGTCTCGAATATTATATATCGAATACATCACTGGCTAGGTACCTAATAAAGATCGAGTACTACAGAAGAATCTAGGGCGCCACTTGCGGTTCCTGGGGCGCGGGCGGTGGACACCCAAAGAGAAGGAACCATCACAGGATCATATCTCCGGTCATCTGCCCAAAGAACCTGCCAACTAGTGGAGAACTTGACTTCGTCCATGCAACCATGTAGCGATGGACGTGCTCGTCTTCCTCCCTGACACGGCGACGCACCACCTCCGGCGGGGCCGTCTTCCTCTGCACCGAATGTGCCCCACTCGAACGCCACCAAAGGAGATCAGGGTCGACGATGGGACCCGAGGCCGGGTTCCTCACCAAGCGGCGTGCCCCTCCAGGTAGCACCTTCCAGTGCCAGCCCGGCGGAACCCAGTCCCGGACATGGGTCCTCTGAAGCATGACGTCGTCACGAACGGGTCGACGGCGAGGATGCGGGACAGGCATATCGTCGAGAACAAATACTATATGCCCGCAAAAAGTAACATTAATCTAGCATTCTTTATGCAAATTCTAACAATTTGACATTAATCTAATTCATCTAACTAAAACTAATTCTAAAATTTATACATTTCTGATTATATAACTAACATTTCTATAAGATTTCTAATATTTCTATAACTAAAAAACAGAAAGTTGCTAACATTTCTATACTTATTTCTATAACTAAAAAACAGAAAAAAATTTATAACATTTCTAATATTTCTATAACTAAAAAACAGGAAACATTTATAACATTTCTACATAACTAACATTTCTAAAAATATTTCTATAACTACAAAACAGAATAATTTCTAACATTTCTATAACTAAAAAACAGAAAAAAAATATATAACTAAAATTCTATAATGTGTGTGTGTGTGCGTGTGTGTGTGTAGTGTGTACATGTGTGTGTGTGTGTGAACATGGAGGCCGGGGTGAGCTCACCGGCGAGGCGACGACGGGACGACGGGACGGGGCGGCGAAGACGGGGCGACGGGACGGGGCGGCGACGACGGGACGGGA
>NC_041393.1:2330953-2355242 GCF_002162155.2 Triticum dicoccoides | reverse complement strand
GACGATGGGGACGGGGACGGCCAGGGCGGCGACGTTGACGGGGGCGGCGACAAGGGGCGGGGACGGCCGGGGTCGGCGACGAGGGGCGGGGGCGGCGACGTCGACGGGGACGGCGTCGATCGGGGCAGGGCGGCGTGACGGAGGGAAGAAACAGAGAGGGAAAGTGAATTTTTCAACTGTTGTATATATAGGATGGACCTATAGTACCGGTTGGTGCCACCAACCGGTACTAAAGGTCTGTTTTGGCCAGGCCAAGCGGCGGGAAGCGCTCCCCTCCCCCTTTAGTACCGGGTCGTGGCACCAACCGGTACTAAAGACCCCCTCTTTAGTACCGGTTGCAGCCACCACCCGGTACTAAAGGGGGTGCGCTGGCGCAATCCAGTGCGGCAAGTTTAGTCCCACCTCGCTAGTCGAAGGGCTACCGCACTGGTTTATAAGCCCCAGTGCGGTAGCTCTCTCGAGCTCCTCTCCTAAGCAGGCCTACTGGGCCTACCTGTTCAGTGCTGCCCTGTGGGCCTACTGGGTCTTTGCGGGCCTGCATCCTGGCCGAACAGAAGGTTGTGTTTCTAGTCGTATGCAGGCCGCTTTGGCCCAGTAGGCGGGCTTTTTTATTTTCTTATTTTTTTTTGCTTCATTTACTTTTGTTTTATTTATTTTTGAGTTGTTTTTTTTGCTGTATTTAGAGTTTCTTTCTGAATATTTTTGCTTTAGATACAAAAATTACAAACTTTCTGTTAGTGCCGGTAGTTTTCAAATTTGAATAGTTTAAATTTTGAATTATTTGAAACTTGTGTGAATCACTAGTTTGTGAATAACACATAACTACCCTAACTATTACAGAGATTCCCTCCTGGGTGTGAAACAAAGAAGAAAGTGAAGATAGTGAAGTCGATCACATCCCGGATCTTTGGGTGTGAAACTTTTTCTTCGCGTGTGTCCCTTTGCATCGTAGCCATGAAAAATCTTCATCATTTAACTGGATGCTCGGGTCAATATTCACTGTGAATGGAGCAATTTCATCAAACTTTTCATAATCTTCTGACATGTCTGTCTTGTCATCCACTCCCACGATGTTTCTTTTCCCTGAAAGAACTATGTGGCGCTTTGGCTCGTCGTATGATCCATTCGCTTCCTTATCTTTTCTTTTTCTCGGCCTGGTAGACATGTCTTTCACATAAAAAACCTGCGCCACATCATTGGCTAGGACGAATGGTTCTTCTACATACGCAAGATTATTGAGTTCCACTTTTGTCATTTCGTACTGCGGGTCTTTCGTTACCCCGCCTCGTGTCATATTGACCCATTTGCACTGAAACAAAGGGACCTTCAAACCACCTGCATAGTTAAGTTCCCATATGTCCTCTATGTAACCATAATATGTTTCCTTTTCCGTGTTGGTTGTTGCATCAAAGCGGACACCACTGTTTTGGTTGGTGCTCTTCTTATCTTGGGCGATCGTGTAAAATGTATTCCCATTTATCTGGTACCCTTTGAAAGTCATTATATTTGAAGATGGTAACTGGGACAACGAGTATAGGTCATCTTCAATATCGCCATCATGCATGGCATGTTTCTACAACCAACCGGCGAAAGTCCTCGTTTGTTCACGTGTAATCTAGTCGTCAGACTTCTCTGGGTGTTTGGAGTGTAGAAAATTCTTGTGTTCCTCCATATACGGAGCCACCAAGGCGGAATTCTGTAGAACTGTGTAGTGTGCTTCAGTGAGAGAATGCCCGTCCATACATATTATTTGATCCCCTCCTAGCGTGCCTTTTCCATCCAGTCTGCCCTTATGCCGCGATTCAGGAACACCAATCGGCTTAAGGTCAGGAATAAAGTCAATACAAAACTCAATGACCTCATTTTCATGGCCCTTCGTGATGCTTCCTTCTGGCCTAGCACGGTTATGAACATATTTCTTCAAGACTCCCATGAACCTCTCAAAGGGGAACATATTGTGTAGAAATACAGGACCCAAAACGTTAATCTCTTCGCAAAGGTGAACTAGGACGTGCGTCATGATGTTGAAGAAGGCATTGAGGAATGCACATAGCTTCACAATGGCTAATCGAACATTTTCCGGTAGAAGCCCCCTCAATGCAACCGGAAACAGCTGCGTCATAATCACGTGGCAGTCATGAGACTTTAGGTTCTGGAACTTTTTCTCTGCCATATTTATTATTCCCTTTATATTCGATGAGAAGCCAGATGGTACCTTCATGCTGAGCAGGCATTCAAAGAAGATTTCCTTCTCTTCTTTGGTAAGAGCGTAGCTAGCCTGACCCTGATGTATGCCGTCTTTTCCGTGCATACGCTGCTGGTCCTCCCGTGCCTCTGGTGTATCTTTTGTCTTCCCATACACGCCCAAGAAGCCAAGCAGGGTCACGCAAAGATTCTTCGTCACGTGCATCATGTTGATTGAGGAGCGGGCCTCTAGGTCTTTCGAATAGGGCAGGTCCCAAAATATAGATTTCTTCTTCCACATGGGCGCCCCTCCGTCAGCGTCCTTCGAAACATGTTGTCCGCCAGGACCCTTTCCAAAGATTACCTTCAATTCCTTGATCATATCATGTACATCCGCACCAGTACGGTGGCGAGGCTTCGTCCGGTGATCCGCCTCACCTTTGAAATGCTTGCCTTTCTTTCTTATGGGATGCCTGCTCGGAAGAAATCGACGATGTCCCAGGTACACATTCTTCATACAACTCTCCAAATATATACTGTCAGTATCATCCAAACATTGCGTGTATCCGCGGTATCACTTGTTTGTTTGTCCTGAAAGGTTACTGAGAGCAGGCCAATCATTGATGGTCACGAACAACAACGCCTTTAGGTCAAATTCTTCCTGTCTGTGCTCATCCCACGCACGTACACCTGTTCCATTCCACAGATGTAATAGTTCTTCAACTAATGGCCTTAGGTACACATCAATGTCGTTATCGGGTTGCTTAGGGCCTTGGATGAGCACTGACATCATAATGAACTTCCGCTTCATGCACAACCAAGGAGGAAGGTTATACAAACATAGAGTCACAGGCCACGTGCTATGGTTGCTGCTCTGCTCCCCAAAAGGATTAATGCCATATGCGCTTAGACCAAACCATACGTTCCTTGGGTCACCTGCAAACTCCTCCCTGTACTTTCTCTCGATTTTTCTCCACTGCGAACCGTCAGCGGGTACTCTCAACTTTCCGTCTTTCTTACGGTCTTCTCTGTGCCACCGCATCGCCTTCGCATGCTCTTTGTTTTGGAACAGACGTTTCAACCGTGGTATTATAGGAGCATACCACATCACCTTGCCAGGAATCTTCTTCCTGGGGCGCTCACCCGTGACATCACCAGGGTCATCGCGACTGATCTTATAACGCAATGCACCACATACCGGGCAAGCGTTAAAATCCTCGTACGCACCGCGGTAGAGGATGCAGTCATTAGGGCATGCATGTATCTTCTACACCTCTAACCCTAGAGGGCAGACGACCTTCTTTGCTTCATACGTACTCTCGGGCAATTCGTTGTCCTTTGGAAGCATATTCTTTATCATTACCAGCAACTTTCCAAATCCCTTGTTAGATACACCATTCTTTGCCTTCCATTGCAGCAATTCCAGTGTGGTGCCCAACTTTTTTTTGTCAGCTTCGCAATTTGGGTACAACAATTTCTTGTGATCCTCTAACATGCGCTGCAACTTCTTCCTCTTCAAATCACTTGCACAGTTTCTCTTTGCATCGGCAATGGCCCGATCTAGATCATCAGCGGGCTCGTCTGATGCCTCTTCTTCAGCTTGTTCCCGCATTGTCGGCTCAGCTTCTTCCTCCATTGTTGTATCATCGTATTCAGGGAACCCATGGCCAGGATAGATGTCGTCGTCCTCTTCGTCTTCATTGTCTTCCATCATAACCCCTCTTTCTCCGTGCTTGGTCCAAACATTATAGTGGGGCATGAAACCGGACTCAAATAGGTGGACGTGAATGGTTCTTGACATAGAGTAATTGTGACCATTCTTACAGCCAGCACATGGACAAGGCCTAAAACCATCCGCCCGCTTGTTTACCTCAGCGGCAAGCAGAAAAGTATGCACACCATTAATGAACCCCGGAGAGCATCGGTCATCATACATCCATTGTCGGCTCATATCTTCATTATACACAATACCGAATAGACCAAATCAATACAAGTTCATACATAAAGTTCATATACAACACTTAAGTAAATGCAACATACAAATAACTCTCTAGCTAAAGAATTTAAATGCAACAACAAATGCGATCAAGATCGCAACTAAGGTAACAATTGATCCAACAGCATAATGATACCAAGCCACACTATCAATGGCATATTTTCTAATCTTTCTAATCTTCAACCTCATTTTCTCCATCTTGATCTTGTGATCATCGACGACATCGGCAACATGCAACTCCAATTCCATCTTCTCCCCCTCAATTCTTTTCAATTTTTCTTTCAAATACTCATTTTCTCTTTCAACTAAATTTAACCTCTCGACAATAGGGTTGGTTGGAATTTCTGGTTTACATACCTCCTAGATAAAAATATCTATGTCAACTTGATGGGCATAATTTGTCATAAACACGAAATGCAACAACTAGTTTTAAAAGAGAATATACCACATCCGAATATAACAAGGACGAGGGCCGACGGCGACGGATATCAAAACCATGGCACTATGTATAACAAACAACGTACGGGTAAGACAATTATACGAGTAACTATATATCCAAATCACACAAACATCAATTTGGTAATGTAAAACATTCGTGAACAAGAGCCTCACCACAAGGTGGTGCTGGCGACAGGACGGTGCGGGCGATCGACGGTGGTTACGACGGAGATTTAGAAGGCACTAAGTAAACCACACCTACATATGCAAACTAAGTGTTATTTTTGACCTCAAATTACATATAAATCAAATACTAGCAAACATAATTCCTCCCAAATTAATCACTATACAAAGCATTGCAAGAGCTAATCTAGGAATGAGAGTTGAAAGGACAAAGTTGCTAACCTTTGTGATCATTTGAATGGGTGGGGGCCTTCAAATCTTGACAAATTTTGGGCAAAATTTGTGAGGAGCTCGAGGAAGAGAGGGGAAGAACAGAGAAAGTGAGGGGAAAGGGGAAGAATAGAGTGGCTCGGGTGGACGAAGGGTTTATGTACGTCAACCTTTAGTACCGGTTCGTGTCACGAACCGGTACTAAAGGGGCTAGACGGGCCCCAGACTGACAACATCCTGCCACACTCTCTTTAGTGCCGGTTCGTGGCACGAACCGATGCTAAAGGTTCGCCATGAACCGGTATTAATGAGAGCGGCCGGCTAGCCGTTGGAACCGGCACTAATGGACACATTAGTGCCGGCTCAAAATCGAACCGGCACTAAAGTGTCTTAGATTTGCCCCTTTTTCTACTAGTGCCCGCATCGCCCCTGAGACGCGGGAGCAAAGACAACCCCCGACACCGCCGTTGGCCTCCGGGCGTAAGCCGGTGGCGTCATCTGACAGCGGCGGGAGGAGGAAGGGAGGGAAGTGGTTTCGGCCTCGGCGACGGCTAGGGGTATGGTACCACCCGAGTCGCCTGAGCGGGGGGTGACGCGGGGGTCTTGTGAAGCACGTCCACTAGAAATAAGTAGTGTCTGTAGCAAATATTTGTGCTCTTGCGCTAGGTAATCAGCAGCATGCACAAAACAGGTTTCGAGCACACCGCGAAGAAAACTAGGTTAGCACTCTTGGGGCTTGGGCCAGCTAGGTATTCACTTTGGTCATACATGACACGACCGACGACGGCGAGTTAGATCAATGGTGGTCTCTTTCGTCATGCCATAGTCCCCCACATGGTGTGACCACTCACTAGCAGATTATCTCCATAGACCAGGCTCTCCTAGTTGACGGGAACACCCTCCTTGATCTGGATCATGTCCTTCGCTTTCAGCGGTATCCGAGTCCTCAAACCGAAGGATAGTGGCACCGCGAGCAAGCCCATTATCTGAGTCCTCAAACTGAAGGACAGTGGCACCTCGAGCAAGCCCATTAACAGGCCGTGCTGCAGCAGTTTCTGCTCCTCTAGTCGAGAGTAGAGACTGTGCAGCTGCCAGCTGGAGACTGTGCAGCTGCCAGCTGGATACGGGCACGCCAGACTCGGTTATCTGGGCATGGGAAAATGACGACATGATGCTTTGGGGCGTGGCAAGCCCCCACTCCCACTGTATGGCGTGACTCCTGTCCCAGGCGGCTGGAACCCTAGCCGCCGCCAGGAGAGCCCAATCTTCCAGCGCCGTCTTCAGGCGGCTCCCCTCCACCGGCGATCTCGGTCGTCAGTGGTGAGAGGGTCGCCGGATTCACGCGTGTGGATCGTTTTTACTCCCTCGTAGTTTAGATTTTTAGGCTGTTCATCGTCTTTGTTTCGACGGCGATGATGACATGTTGAATAAAGATTCTTCGGATCCTTCCTTGACAAGGCCATCGGACCTATAATTGGGGATGGATTTGGAAACCAGTCTGTTTAAGCAAGGATGGCGTGGCGGCGGCGTCATCCTCATGGTGGACCTGTGTCCTCGGGCTCCGCCGTTGCGACGACATTTGCTCCAGCATCGGCGCGGAGTTTGGGAGGTAGTCCAGGAGCGGATGCAGATTGTGGTCAGCATCGACGACATCTGGAAGACAAAACATGTGTTGGGTTCGTGGTTCGTGGATGACAGATATGGTTTCCTTCCGTGACGTCTTAGTCGCGGTGGGGTGCCAGATCTGGAGTTTGATGGCTTGTCCGGGGTGTTGCCCCGGTCTGATTCGTTCAACGGTAAGGGCTTCACTTTTGGTGAGCCACCTTGGAGGTCCGCAAAGCTGCATATCAGCAATGGAGCCGCGTCGAGCTCGGGTGAGGAGGTGATCCATCATTCTTTTCTTCGATGGCTGCTGTCGTGGTGCCGGAGGCAGGTGATGGGCGTTGGTTTCAAGCTCAGAGATGTTCTGCTATCTTTTCAGTTTTGTCATGTCGGTCCTTACGTGACTTGTACTTTAATCTTTATGATATGAATGAGACACGTATTATCATGCAAAAAAAGGAAAAGGACGGCATGTTCTCGACGCGCTCGGCGTATGCGGCAAGGTTTGCAGGACTTGAGGTGGCGCCTACGGCTGCATTCACATGGGGATTGAGAGCACCTCTGACTTGCCGTTTCTTTGCGTGGCTTGCTCTCAAGAATCGGTGCTGGATTTCTGACAGACTCGCCAAGCGCGGGCTACCTCATCAGGATGTGTGCCCTTTCTGCGATCAACAAGAGGAAACTATGAGTGATCTCATGGTGAGTTGTGCCTTCTCAAAGGAAGTGTGGCATTGGATGAGCGTGGCCACTAATCAGCCGGAGCTGGAGCCTCGCGATGACGACAACCTCGACCCATGGTGCTTAAGGCAAGACCAGCGACGAGACCAACAGCGGACCATGAGAGCCTTATGCTTGCTGGGCATGTGGCTGATATGGACGCACAGAAACGATATCGTCTTTAACGGTGCAAGCCCCTCCACAGTGCAAGTGCTCGGACGGATCGAGAGGGAAGGAAAGGCGTGGAGGAGAGCAGGGCTTTTGAAAGGGGACTTGGATGGAGTGTTTGCGGGACTAGCAAGGTGGGGGTTGGGTGAGTAGTCAAACTATGTAACTACTCCATGTGAAGGTGGATGTATGAGCCGTGTAAATAACATTGTAATGTTGTGGATGGGAAGTTTTTCCCCCTCTTCTTTATAAAATGATACGCACACTCGTGCGTATTCGAGAAAAAGAACGAAGATTTGATACTTCCATGTCAAAAGAATTTGGTCATTGGAGAGTTGGAGCTGATTGGAGCTCCTGACGTTTTTTTTTTAGCTGAGCTTTCGTGGCATTAGAAAACGCGCAGCAGCCAATCTTGGGGACTGATCCAATGGTTATCGAGCCGGCGGCCGGCGGGCGCCTATTGCTCGTGTAAGAATAACGAAGCATCCAAGCTCACCCAGAGCCGCACCCACCCACAGCCTTGTTCCTGCAGGCCCTCAAATCCATCGCCATGGCCTCCGAATCCCCGAGATCTCCTCGTCAATATGCACCCCCATAGCCCCTAGATCCACCACCCCGCTCTCCTCTCTCGCCTCACGCAGCGCGGTCGACGCCTGCTCCGCCTACGAGACTACAGGCAGTGCTGCTCGCACGGAATCCCACGCTGCGGTGTACATCCGCCGCCTCCCTTTCGCTGATTAAGAGAACCACCTTCTGCCCGCCTCCATCCTGTCTGGTGACTGGTGTAACCGTGTAAGTAGCCCCCCCTCCCCCCAGGCTAAATAGTTTGATTTAGCCAAGGCGTCTATGTTGTGTCTGTCATATTGTGACTGATATGTTTGTTTATCATCTTTCTAACTCATTTGTGCTCTCCTATGTCCTCAACTCCTCATAAACTATTTCATTGTGCTTACCCGAAGGGAGATTTGTTAAAAACTGTCGTTTATCCGAAATAAGAGTGAGGAAACATGTTACACTACAGGTTTTATACTATGTGCAGTTGCTTGTCTTGAGTTGCTTGTATACAACATTTCCAGAGCGCCCTATGTGAAGTATCGCCTGTTGGCGCCGCTCCTCTCGCAGCGCCGACCTTCTTCTTCTACCTCGAGCTGCCTCGCACAACTCTCCTGAGGTTTCTCTCTTCTTCTCTCAAGAACACAAGAACACACACACACATGGTGGGGAACTCAACACACACACACAACCAAGAAGAAGACCAGCTGTTACTTTGCACGAGAGGCCCTTCTCCTTGGTGGAACAAGAGACTACATTGTGTTTTGGGTTAATTATCCTTTTGCCCTCAGTGGTGTCCATGTGCTCAGTTTTGCCCTCAGATGCGAATTGTCCTCAGTTTTGCCCCTAGTCCATGCGCACCGACTCGTTCCGTGAACTCTGCCATCTCCGTCAGGTCAACCTTTTGACTCGGCCCTTACAGGTGGGACCAGGCGGCAGAAACGGCCAATTTTATTCAGACCGTTGCACGCGTGGCTTGTGGGACCCAGCAAAGAGCCGTTGAGCAGAGAGCCGTTGGCGGGTGTGCTATATAAGCGGGCGACAGTGGCGGTGACCACGGCGACAGAGAGCACGGCGGTGACCACGGCGAGAGAGAGAGCACGGCGGCGGGAAGCTAGCTGTGGAGGGCGCGGCGGTGGGAAGCTAGCAGTGGAGGGCGCGGCGGCGTTGAGATCCCCTTCGGCTCCGAGCTCCATGTCTTCCTCAAGCTCCCGCGCCACCTCGCGGATGCAGAGCCGGGCGCGTGTGGACATGCCTGTCTTCGTCTGTCCGCGGTGCCGGGCGGGCGTTGATCGAAGGGTTTCTCAGACACCGAGGAACCAGAATCGTCCGTTCTACGTGTGCAGCGAGAATGGGGTAAGAATCGGGGCAATTGCACCATTTTCGTCGTCGGGATGTTTGAGCAATGGGTTGATCTGTTTAGTGTTCATGCAGGTGACATGCTTCTTTCTTTGGGTCGATGCTCTGGCCAAGACTCTGATGAATGAACTGCAAGAAGAGCATGAAGAATGGTTGCGCATGCTGCCACGAACGGCAGTGGCCACACCACGAGCTCCGGAAGAAGAGATGGATGGCGAAGCACGCACTGACAGAGAGCTAGCTATTGAGCTTAGGATGTTGAAGAAGAAGGTTAGGAAGCTTGAAGATCAAGCACTACCAATACCCATTTGCAAATACTTTTGGGCATTTGTAGGTATGGTAATCGCACTGGTTGTAATGTTGAAAATGTATGGAAAGGCATGAATTATGAAGGAATTTGTAATCTTGAAATTGTTTGAGAAATTCACCTAGTTTAAGTGTTGGTTAAAGTTGTTTAAATGTTGAAACAAAAAGAGAAGAAGTGACCAACATTTAAATATGTTGGAAAAAAAGAGAAGAAATTAGGAATTCAGAAACTTTTGATCAATGAAATGCAGCTCTCTGCTCTGCCTTTCTGTCCGAAAAAAAGGTTGCTCTTGGGCCAAATTCAGAGCGTAGAGCCAAGTGCAGGCTAGACTAATGGTCCAACTGCATCCAATTAGGCCCATTCAGGGGTTTTCTTGCGTATTTTTTTGTTTTCTATTCTGATTTAATTTAGGCAGTAAATCATAATGCTGAAACTTTTTGTGGAAGCTAATTGAATTATTCCGGAGCCAAATAATTAAGGTTTGAAATTTTTTAGAGCTGTTAATTAATCCAATTCAAATACACCGTGATTTAAATCAAAGACCAAAATGTCATGAAAAATGTGCCTCAGCTCTGGTAGAGGTTTACGCCAGGTGTCAAAATAAATGAACATTTTTTAAGGGCATTACATTGAGGAAAACATAATATGTATAAAAAAATGAAGGGTGGAAAATGCACAAAAAATTGGTGCGGCTGGGGACTCGAACCCAGGACCGCGTGGGTATGTGGTGTTTAGGGCTGCGCTGGTAACCGCTAGGACAGATGGCAAGACTTTGACATAGGTAGGGAAGGAAGGTATACATAGTGAGACTGTGAATTTTTTTTAAAAAAAATAGTGAGACCGTGAATGTTTGCACACGCGTGAGAGTGGTTTTCCTTTGTTTTGCACTTAAATTTTGGAGGGTTGGAAGGTTGAAAATGTATGTTGCACTACCACATGATTTTGGTCAGAGTGGCACTTGGTTTAGGGTTAGAGTGGCACTTGGTTTAGGATTTAAAGGGAATAAATTTACATGTTAGTTCATGACTTTTTGTTTGAATGAAACAGAGGGCTTCTCACCCCCTACGATTTTCATTAATGAAAACAACAAGTTCTTGAACTTCATGACTTGTTTAGGGAAGAAATGATAAGTTTGGGCACGGACATTTTTTAACACACATAATGAGATAGAACACACCGTACAATTACAATAACTTAGATAAGTTCACGGACAGTTCATGGACACATGACGAAACATGACACGACACGACATGACATAGAAAAGCAACAAAATAAAAAACCAAACATGACGAGCTTGACTCCGGGCTTGAACATCTTCATCTTGACCTCCTTCTTCCACCTTGGCCGCGCGCGCCCCTTCAACACCATCTTCATCTTCACACCTCCTCCTCGTCGTCGTAGGGAAGGGAGTGCATCTGGCCTGGAGCGGGGAAGATGCGCTCGTAGTTGGTGTAGATGTTGTAGATGGTGAAGAAGATGGCCTCGCAGCCGCACCAAAAGACTTGACCGAGGAGCTCGCGCGCGTCAAATGGGTTGGTGAAGGTGACCGTGAGCAGTAGGAGGATGCCGCCGCGGTCACGAACCTCGTTGAGGGTGAACATCCTCGGCGAGCCCCGTGGGAGGTGGGCATAGCCGGCTCTGAGGAAGGCGCGGGTGAGTTCGACGGAACCCCTCCACCTTGAAATAGCCCACACACGGAGCTCCCTCTCCACGAGCACGCCCGGTGGGTAGCGCAGCTCCGGCACCACAGGCGGACGGCGGAAGGTCGGCCCATTGAACTGCATCTTCTTCACTTGGTCTCGCTTGGGGAGGGCTTGGTCGCTTGGGTGTTTGAAGTTGGAGAGGATCGGATCTGGCTTGTGGGTGGGAGAGGAAGAGAGGCACCCCATTTATAGGCCTGTGGGTGGGAGAGGAAGAGAGAAAGGATGAGAACGGTGCGTGCGTGAATCCGGACGCGTGTGTGTATCCGTTACGTTTTGCACACTTAAATTTTTGCACGAAAACGATGCATCTTTGACAGGGCAGTGCATGTGAACCGCTGCCCTGAACCACTGCCCTGAACCACCTAGCTCGCCTCGCTAGCCTAGCTCGCCTAGCTGGCCTAGCGCGCCTCGCTCGCCTCACTTGCATGCATGCACGTCGCCGCCTCCCGCGCGTGCGCAAACCCACGTAGCCGCCTCCATGCATGCAAGGCCTGGAAAGGCTGAGACGGGCTATTTACTGCGATCTCAGGCCCAGACAACGAGACGGCCCAACGGTCCATCCAGCGCGTCCGATATTTGTTAAAAAAACAATCTCCCAGCCAATCAGATTGCATCTCGCGGATCGCCCCCCTCCTCCCCGCAGATTTCTTCTAGAAGGGTTAGATCGACGGCCCTTGATCACCGCTAGGGTTAGATGAACGGTCCTTATTCAGCGCTAGGGTTAGCGGGGTTTGGGAGGGGTTTGGAGCAGTCAAAGCTATGTTTGACCAGATTTCAAATGAGCATAATAAATTAAATAAAAATCAGAAAAATGAAAAATCTGCGCACATAGTCTTCTTATGTCATATACTAACGATTTAAGTTGATAAACAAGCTTTACATACACTTAGATGATAAGTTCATGTGTATTGTATGATATCTCGAGTATCTCAAACTCTCTGGTATGAAGTGAAGAGATGTGTTTTGGGGAAATGAACATGAAAATTTCAAAAAACTCACCACAGCTTCATTTTGAAGTGACTAAGAAGGATCCAGGCTTAGTTTTTCATTTTAATGTTTTACACTTGTTTAAATCTTGGTCAAAGTTAAGTTTGACCAGATTTCAAATGAGCATAATAAATTAAATAAAAATCAGAAAAATGAAAAATCTGCGCACATAGTCTTCTTATGTCATATACTAACGATTTAAGTTGATAAACAAGCTTTACATACATTTAAATGATAAGTTCATGTGTATTGTATGATATCTCGAGTATCTCAAACTCTCTGGTATGAAGTGAAGAGAAGTGTTTTGGGGAAATGAACATGAAAATTTCAAAAAACTCACCACAGCTTCATTTTGGAGTGACTAAGAAGGATCGAGGCCTAGTTTTTCATTTTGATGTTTTACACTTGTTTAAATCTTGGTCAAAGTTAAGTTTGACCAGAATTCAAATGAGCAAAACAAGTTTAAAAAAATCAAAAAATGGAAAAACCAGCGCACATAGTCTGTACATATAGAATATATGTGTAGGAAAGTTATTTGGCTGATTTAGATAAGGTCAAAAAAAACCTTGCTTAGAAATGAGGCCGTTTACCCTACCTTTGGACCCCTCTTTTTAGCACATTTTTCATGAAAATTTCAAAAACCTCACCACAACTTCATTTTGGATTGACTAAGAAGTATCCAGGCTTAGTTTTTCATTTTGATGTTTTAGACTTGCTTAAATCTTGGTCACAGTTAGGTTTGACCAGAATTTAAATGAGCAAAACAAAATTCAAAAAAATCAAAAAAGGAAAAACCATGTGTTCATTCAAACATCATCCAACAGATATTTAAACATCATGTCAAACATACTTCTAACATAGTTCCAACATCATCCAACAGAAATACAACATGTCAAGTGATAAATGTTTCATAATACAACATCATTCCTTATTCATAATGTTTCATAATTGTTCATAGATAGCGTTGGGGCTTCTGTCTGTTCCTTGAGCTTCTTGCCATCACTTTGCTCCTTGTGCACCTTGTGCTCATTGTTTTTTCTCTTCTTCTCTTGGTTGTCGGTACCTTGCGCGTCTTCTTCAAACCTACCATAGAGCTATGCAAAACATAAAGGGTCCAAACATAAACGGTAATGAGATCGTGTCAAGTGATAGATGTACAGTAGTATTTGACCCTTGCAAGATTTACATACCTAGTAGAACTCACAACAACAGAAGGTTGGTCACCATTTGGAGCCTCACTTGGATCACCATGATCACCATTTAGAGCCTCACTTGAATCACCATTTGGAGCCTCACTTGGATCATCATTTGGAGTCTCACTTGGATCACCATGATCACCATTTAGAGCCTCACTTGGATCACCATTTGGAGCCTCACTTGAATCATTATTTGGAGGATATTTTGGATCATCGTCAAAATCATGCGGCTGTTGACCATCATCATTTGGAACCTCGTCAAAATCCTCATCTGATGCAACCGGCTGTTGACCATTATTTTCATCATCTGTTGAGGCAACCGGCTGTTGACCAATATTTTCATCATCTGTTGAGGCAATCGGCTGCTGACCAGCATTTTCATCGAAGCCTTCATCGAAACTCTCTCCGAACGCTGGATCTACTGTGTTATCACAATACTTACCGAAATGACCAGACCCACCACATCCTGTGCACTTACGCTTCCTCGCTCCAAGTCCAGCTCCTTCGCTGCGAGGTCTTATTCGACTCTTCCTTGGTCTACCTGCTGCTCTCTTCAGAACTGGAGCGCAAAGCTTGAATCCAGGGTCCACCATGTCCCATTGTTGTTTTCCCTCCATAGCAGGCAAGGCATAAGCATATGTGGCTTTGAACCTTGCAACAGAGTAGTAATCATGCACATACTGCTGTATGTTCCCTGCTGGACCTGGAAGAGAAGTGATGAAAAACAAGGCATGAATGCATGGCAACCCAGTTATCTGCCATTGCCTACAACTGCAAGTTCTAGCTTCTAAATCCACTGGATATCTCCATTCCCTCTTCTCTTTATCCAAATATGATATCTCTGCTGTGGTACCCGAGCAAAGCGTCATGTTCATTTCCAAGCCTATTGTCTTCTGCTTCAGTTCATTCATCACGGCAGGGATGGTAATGTAGCCCATGAATTTTGCCTCGGCTATTCCTGCACGATAATGAAATTTCTGCATGTATTCCATCCTTATCCTGTCAAGCAAATCCACCACATAATGACCCTTTAGTTTCCGGATCGTTGAGTTGAAAGACTCTGCTAGATTATTGTGCACATAGTCAACTTTGCTCACTTCACTGAATTGGCTTCTGGCCCATAACTTGGAGTGGTGTGTTTCCAAGTATTCTTTCACTTTGGGATTCATGTATAACTGCCTCAAGTGGTAGTTGTGCTTCTTCACACTGCATGTCAAAGATGCTGGCCATAAATTGTCGGTATACACCTTTCCTTTGAATTTCTTCATGAAATTTGCAGCAAGGTGACGCATGCATTCCCTATGCTCTACTCCAGGGAACACATTGTCCACGGCCACTTCTAAACCTTTGCAGGCATCTGTATGAATGACCAACCCATTGGGATGTGCAATAGCCCGGCGGAGATTATGCAAAAACCAAGTCCAGCTCTCCTTAGACTCTGTCTCCAGCACACCATAGGCAACTGGAAATACAAAACTATGTGCATCAACTGCACAAGCTGCTACTAACTGTCCTTTAAACCTTCCTGTGAGAAAAGTGGCATCAATAGCCAAATAAGGCCTGCAGCCTGCCAAAAAACCCCGGCGACAAGCCTCAAAGCAGACAAAAACCCTTCTAAAGCATTCCTTGGTCTTTGTCACTCCCCTGAATGTGTACTCCACGGTGTGGTGATCAATATCTACAATACTACCTGGGCTTGTCCTCTCCACTTCACCTTTGAATGAATACAACAATTGAAAATTTTCCTGCCAGTTACCATAAATAGAATCCATAGCATGTTGTTTACCATTGAACAACCTCATGTATGGTAAATCTATCTTGAACTTATCTTTGATGTTCTTCTGCAATTCCTTTGGACCCACTTGCTGGTTTTCTTTCACCCACTTTTTTACTTCTTCTGCCACCCATCTTGACTTGGCTCTACTGATTGTATCCTTCCTAAGGGTTGATTCCTGGCATGTGTGCTTAAAAGGATTCACTTTGACCTGAACATTAGTGCTATTCCGCATTTTAGCTGCAAGCAGCCTCCATGGACAACCCTCAGTCAGACAGTGCACTCTGTAACGTACTTGATCGCTCTTGTCAACTTTGAAAGTACGTTCTACCTTGATGCAGTATGTCACAAGTGCATTTCTACACTCATTCATGGATGCAAAAACTGTACCTTCTTCCATTTGAGGGTTCAAAGGGTCCCATTCAACAGCTGCAAGGTCTTCGTCCTCACCCATCACGTCATCATCCACACGGACTGCATTGTGAGCCTCATCTTGGTTTTCAGCCCGAGGTGCCCGTCGTAAATTCTGAATAACATCAGAATGTAACTTCTCTTCATCAACCCCAGAATTGTAGCCATCAGGCTCCACTTCAAGGGGGACCCTACTGCTGTTGCCCACACTTGTCGAGCCACCACGTCGCCGTGCACCAACTGAACTGTTCTGGCTAGAGATGCCATTACAACGACTTGATTCTCCCCGAGATGTTGCACCCGCCATCCTAGGTCCAAATGCCTGCTCAAGCACATCAACTTGCAGCCTCACATGAAAATTATCTTTCTCTTTATGCCTAACAAACATGGTAGCTAGCTCTTCATCATTACTAACTGTCACCCAATTCTTTTCCCCATCATAGTATTTGTATACCACTTCATCAAGCAAACCCCAAGGATATTGGCTACAAATTACCTCCCCAAATTGTCTGAAACTCCAATTACTAGCCATTGGCAACCGATAATCAAAACCTCCTTGGTATTTCTTCTTATCCTTTGCATCGAACATGTACCAGTCCCTTCTAATGTGCACCATGAAAGCAAACCGCAACTCCATCCTAACCGGCGAAAAACAGAGACGCAATCAGCATACTAATTGGGCAAACCTACTCGAATCGAGTGTTCAAATGCACAACTAAGCTCAATCTAAACAAGAGGCGAGACTTACCCCTCGGGAACCCAGTCATGGACGCGGCGGATCTCCGGCCCGATGCCTGCCTCGCCAAATACTCCGGGGTCGCCGCTGCTCACCATTTCGCCCTAGGGTTCTTCCTCCTAGTTCAAATAGCTCCAGCAGCCCCCCATCTTTGAGCGCTCCGGCCGGGCGCACGGAAGGAGGCCGCGCCGCGAATCGAGCAGGTGGCGGGCGCCCCACCCGTGGCGTCGCAGGAAGGTGGTGGGCGTCACAATGAGCCGTGGAGCGTAGGCGCAGGGAGGTAGCGGCGGAGCAGGCCGTGCAACTGGTGGCGGGGCAGGTGCTGGCCGCGACGCAGGTGGCGGCGCAGGACAGCCGGCCAGGCGGATGGGTGTGAGCTAGAATGATTTGGGGATTTAGTTGCAGGGGCCTACATGTCAGCTCCGGACCCACGTCCACGCGGTCCCACGTGTAAGCTCCGGACCCACAACTACTAACGCCGGCGGACGGAATGGACTCAAATATGGCCGTTTGGCCTCGTCGTAGTTGCTGTGCTCGGACTAGGGGCAAAACTGAGGACAATTCGCATCTGAAGGCAAAACTGAGCACATGAACACCACTGAGGGCAAAAGGATAATTAACCCTTGTGTTTTTCCCAGCCCTCTCGGCCTCCTCTTTTCATTAACTCAATGCAGTACATATATATACACCAGGGGTATGACACACCCACTAACCCGGCCACCACGTTGGCCACTAACCAACTAACGCCACATACTTCATGCAGACCCATGCACTAGCCAGCCACTACCCTCGGCAACTAATCCCACTAGCCCATGGCCTTATTTTTATCCCTGGAATCGCTCCAACAAACAGACGACTCAGCCATACAACTAGCTACTCATGCATGCTAACAAACTGATAATTACTCACCCAGATCAGCCGGAACTACTTGACCATGCAGCTTGTCACGCTCCTGCTGCTCACACTGCTCGCCGCGTCACACCACGCTACCACACCGCGTCGCACGATCGGATGGCATCTCGCTCCGTTGCACGCTGCAGCCATGACTTTGCCGGGACAAGTCCTAAGATAAACTACATGCAAACTAAAGCAAACTATGCATATACATGAACATGACAAGATTAAACCTAACATCGCCCTAGTCTTTGATATATACAGTGATTTATTAGCTATCCAATAAGGAATGTGATCTGTTTCCTATGTGATTTAATTTGCCCTGACTCATTAAAAATATGCCCTGACTCATTTAATTTGCTGTCAGTATGACAGGATGACCTGAAGCACTAAGTAAATTATTTATGCATTAGGAAATAAGAAATTGGCTTGCTTGAAAGCGGCTTGAGACAATTTCATAGCCGGTGCATCCTTTTTTGTAACCACTGAACTATCTTTGGGCAGGATTTACTTGTATGTATAGTTGTTGGCAGCGTGGTGAACCTCCCACTGATAAATAATTGATGCCAACACATAATTTATATAATCTTTAGAACATGTTTCTTTCTCTTTTATTTGCAGTAGTGATTTTTAAGATCTTAAAATATGTTAGATCAGATGGATAATGATATCATTAATCTTTTGGTTTGTTTCTGAAAAGATAAAGATGTCTAACTCGTAGGTCTGTTGTGCAGTATGCAGCTCTCTCGTGTAATCAAACAGATTTTGTGTTCAGATAGCTAGTTCATATGTTTGTTCCGCATTTATTATCAGGAGAAGTGTTATTATCAATGGCAACATAATCAAAGAGAGTTTGGATGTTAAATATTGATCTCGTATCTTTTTAGTCCACGGTCCTACAGGCAGTAGCATCCATTCAGATCCGAAAACATATTTCTCACCAGGCCACCCTTGTTAATTAGTCTTTGTAGTTAATATGAACAAGATTTCTTACTCTGCGACAACAACTATTCCCACTGTGGTTCTACCCTCGGCCCATCGAAATAATTAATTTTTGGTGCTCTCTCGTTCAACAGATGGAGATCTTTGTTAAGACCCTCACTGGCAATAGGATCACCGTCAAGGTAGATCCATCGGACACCATCTACATTGTAAAGGCGAAGATTCAGGATCAGCAGTGTCTTATCTTTGGCACGGAGGAGCTGGAGGACCGATTGACTTTGGCCGATTACAACATTCAGGATAAATCCACTCTTCAACTTGATTTGCGCCCCCAAAGAAGGAAGATGCTAATCATAGTTAAAGCATTGACTGGCAAGGACATCGTCCTTGAGGTTGAGAATGAGAACTTGGGACACCGTCGACGATGTCAAGGCCAAGACTGAGGTCGAGTTGAACATTCATGTGGACCTGCAAAGGCTCATCTTTGCCTCGAGACAGATGGAGGACTTTCGCACCCTGGAGGAGTATGGCGTCAAGCAGCAGGACATCATTCACCTCATGCTCCGCATCCGCGGCTGACTAAGGAGTGCTTCCCAGATTTCACCACAGCATGCTTCAAATATTTTCTGTTTGCAATTTGTCTAGTCGTGTAAAAACCTAGCGCACGAGTGCGTGCTACTATTTGCTACGTACCTACAATCAGTATGTTCGAAATGTATATTATGTCCCATTTTGTCTAGTCCTGTGGTACATGCCAGTGAAAATATAGGCCAGATGCAAGAGAGTGGGTTAATGCTGTTTGAAGTATTTGCCACGAGCACTCTGTTTTCAAGATCGAACAATTTGCTACTACACGCGCTACGTTTTCCAGTATCTGTTACTCTGTTAGATTTGTGGTAAGGACTAGTAATTTACAACAAGAATGGCTTTGTGAGGAACCTTGTTCAGATCAGTGATAGTAGTATAATATATACTCCCTAGTGTCAAAAAAACATCTTGTATGTGTTGAGACAGAGTATACTAAATAAAAAGCCAATCAAAATATACTAAACCGGAGTGGAGTTGAACACGAACAAACTCCATCCAACAACTAATGATTCTGATATACGTACGTTGACAGCCCAGCGAGAAATCTCGTTTCTTAAGATGAACGCGGGAAGCACATATCTTATCAGCCATGCATGCACCGCATACACTGCACTATCGGAAATTGCAAATTTCGCCAACACATACACCGCGCTATCGGAGGCGAAGCAGCAGGTGAAGTGTGGAAAACTTATGGATGCCACGGTCCTCCATGGTCTGACCATCCACTAGCTGTTTCCCGCCATAGATCAGCCTTTGTTCGTCCACGGGAGCACCCTCCTTTTTCCGGATCATTTCCTTTACACTTTCGACGGTACTCTAGTCCTCAACATCATAGGTAGTGATTTTGCCGGTAAGCCCGTTGACAAAGATTTGGTATATTTTTCTCTTCTTTTTCACTAATTTGGGTTGCTCACCACGTACGACATGTGGCTGCTTCCTCTTTCTATGACATCGCAGATCAAGGTGAAGAGTGGATCCATCCTGAATATTGTAGTCAGCCAGAGTGCGCCTGCCTTTTAGCCCCTTCTTGCCATAGACAAGGCGCTGCTGATCCTGAATCTTCGCCATGACAACGTTGATGGTGTCCGAGGGGTCGACCATGATGGTGATCGTCTTGCCAGTGAGGGTCTGGACGGAGATCTTCATCTGTTGAATGAGAGTACAGAGCATCAGCAATTTGAGGGACAGATAGTGGAGCAATTACTAGGGAGAACAGTTGTTGCACGAGCAAGAAATCTCGTTCCGACTAATTACAATTAACGATGAGCATGGCTTATTGAGGAACATTGTTCAGATCAGTATGGATAAACCGGAGCTGAGAGGAACACGGACAAGCTCCATCCAACTACTAATGATTCTGAAATACGTGCCGGGACAGATTGGCGAGAGATCTCGTCTCTCAAGATAAACCAAGGAAGCACAGATCTTATCAGTCATGTGCAACCTCCCCGAATTTAACCCATCGATGCATGGGTGTAGCGTACTAGGTAGGGTTTAGAGATGAGAGTGAGACCAATGACGAGTCTAGGCAGAGAGATGAGAAGATCAATTGCTAGCGTACCTTCAAGTCTTGAACTCGGTGACTCCGGACAGGAAGAAGCAACCGATGGTTAGTTTGCTCGGAACGATGGATCCTGGGGATTTATTTATATGTCACGGTTTTTTTTTCTAAAAGGGGACTCCCCGGCCTCTGCATCAGAACGATGCATACAACCACATTTATTATAAAGTAAATAAGGTTCAACAAGGTCTCAAAGTCTGCAAACAAAAGCAAATGCTAGCTCACACAGAGCCTCAAAGCCAAAACAAAAAGCCCAATAAGCCACAACCAGCAGGCAAAATAAAAGATAGGTAAACTAATTGCCTATCATATTATATGACCGCCATCCAAACCGGTTGAAGATATCCCGCGCTATCATCTCCCACCGGACAGATCCAGTAACCAAACGCTCCCTGGCCTCTGTCGGAGTGAGTAAGGACCACATACGGATTAGTGCAGTAGCCCGGAATACAACCTACAAAAAATGAATAGTTGTTTTTCTGTTAAAAGCCAAATCATTTCTGCAATTCCAAATTGCCCATAACAACGCACATACTCCTACACGAATGTGTCTAGCTGTTTCGGACTCTATCCCAGCAAGCCACGCCCCAAATAACGTGTTGACCGAAGTCGGAGGAGTAATGTTAAAGGCAATTTGCACAGAGCGCCACAACCCTCGTGCCAACGGGCAGTCAAAAAAGAGATGTTTGATAGTCTCGTCCCGATCACAGAAACTACACCTAGTAGAACCTGTCTAGTTGCGCTTAACTAAATTGTCCTTTGTTAAGATTACTTGTTTATGCATAAACCACATAAACACTTTAATCTTCAAGGGGACCTTAACTTCCCAAACATCTTTGAAACTAGGAATCACACTAGTGTTAATGATATCGATGTACATCGATTTAAGAGTGAACTCCCCAGATCTAGTAAGCTTCCAACACAACTTATCGGGCTGAGGAGTTAACTGAACCCCCGTCAGTCTACGGACTAGGTGAAGCCATGCTTCCCATCGATCACCCACGAGCACCCTCCTAAACTGAATGTTGAGTGGAATGGACTGCATAACCGTGGCAACAAGAGCCTCACGATGCTGAACAATACGATATAGGGACGGATACTGGGTCGCCAAAGGCGTGTCACCAAGCCACGTATCCTCCCAGAATCGAGTGTTGGTGCCATTACCGACAATGCACCTCGTTCTGTTAAAGAAGGTAGCTTTGATTCTCATGATCCCCTTCCAGAACGGCGAATCGGTTGGTCGCAGAGTGACCTGGGATAGGGTCTTGGACTGCAGATATTTACTACGTAAAACCTGCGTCCATGTTGCCTCCGTCTCAGAAGATAACTTAAACAGCCACTTACTAAGCAGGTATCTGTTCTTAACTTCAAGATTTTCAATACCAAGGCCCCCTGGTCCTTTGGTCGACAGATAATATCCCATTTGGCCAATCTGTATTTTCTCTTAAGCTCATCACTCTGCCAAAAGAATCGTGATCGATAGAAGTCCGGCCTTTTCCTAACTCCAACTGGGACCTCAAAGAAGGATAAGAGGAACATAGGTAAACTCGTGAGCACCGAGTTAATAAGAATCAACCGGCCTCCATAAGACATGAGTTTTCCTTTTCAGCAACTCAGTTTCTTCTCAAACCGATCTTCGATGCACTTCCACTCACTGTTTGTTAGCTTACGATGGTGAATGGGAATGTTGAGATACGTGAAAGGTAAAGCCCCAACTTCACAACCAAACAATTGTCTATAAGCCTCTTGTTTGTCTTTGGCTCTACCAAAACAGAACAACTCGCTTTTATGGAAATTAATCTTCAGCCCCGACAATTGTTCAAATAAGCATAACACTAACTTCATGTTCCTCGCTTTTGCCAAATCGTGTTCCATAAAAATGATTGTATCATCAACGTATTGCAGAATGGACAAACCACCATCAACCAGATGAGGCACCAAGCCACCCACCTGACCGGCCTCCTTTGCCCTCCCAATCAGGATCGCCAACATATCAACCACAATATTGAACAAAATTGGAGACATAGGATCGCCTTGTCTCAGACCCTTGTGTGTTTGGAAGTAATGACCTATATTGTCATTCACTTTAATTCCAACACTCCCTTTTTGCGTGAATGCTTCCACCTGGCGTCGCCAAGCTTCATCAAAGCCCTTCATGCGCAAAGCCTGTTGAAGGAACGGCCATTTGACTTTATCATATGCCTTCTCGAAATCCACTTTGAAAATAACTCCATCCAATTTTTTTGTGTGAATCTCATGAAGCGTTTCATGAAGGACCACAACCCCTTCCAGGATGTTCCTGTCCGGCATGAAAGCAGTTTGAGAAGGCTGCACAATGGCATGCGCAATCTGTGTTAGCCGAATCGTCCCAACCTTGGTGAAAATTTTGAAACTTACGTTCAGAAGACAGATAGGCCGAAATTGCTCTATTCTCACGGCCTCTGTTTTCTTAGGGAGTAGGGTTATTGTTCCAAAATTAAGTTGGAAAAGCTGCAAATGTCCCGAGAACAAATCATGGAACATCGACAACAGGTCCCCTTTAATAATATGCCAGCACTTCTTATAAAACTCAGCCGGGAAACCATCCGGCCCAGGTGCCTTATTATTTTCCATCTTGGAAATGGCCTTGAAAACCTCCTTTTCCGAGAAAGGGGCGGTTAAGATATTGTTCTCCACAGCAGTAAGTTGAGGTACATCTTGGATCCTAGACTCATCCAGCGACACACAGTTCTCCTCTGGTGGTCCAAACAATCGTTTGTAATACTCAGTAATGTAAAGCTTCAGATTATCCTGACCGATAATTGTACCCTCATCTTGTTCTAGCTGGAAGATTCTCTTCTTCCTATGTTTTCCATTGGCAATCAAGTGGAAGAATTGAGTGTTCGCGTCCCCCTGGACCACTCTGCGTACCTTGGCTCGCAGAGCCCACTTTAATTCTTCTTCACGAAGTAGCTCTTTCAACCTCATCTTAGCGTCAAGCTTGGTGTGAAGCTCGGTGGCTAGCAAAACTGTAGTTTCTGCTTTTACATCTAAGGCCTGAATAAGGGCCAGAAGCCGTTCCTTTTCAGCCTTATAAACCCCACTAAGATGTTTAGCCCACCCACGTAGGAAACTTCTCAAATGCCTAATCTTATTCTGCCAGCGCTCAAGTGCATTCCTACCGCCTGCATCCTTAGCCCACTCTCTGGCTACGAGATCCAGGAAGCCTTTTCTCTCAAACCATGCAAGCTCGAACGAGAACAAATTCTTATTACCCGAGTAGGTAGCCCCACCAGAGTCAAGCAAAAAGGCGTGTGATCAGAAATCCCGCGAGAGAGAGCATGAACTGTTACAAAGGGAAACTTCTGTTCCCAATCGACACTAGCAAGTACCCGATCCAACTTCTCAAACGTTGGATTGGGCAAAGCGTTAGCCCATGTGAACCTCCTACCTGAAAGCTCAATCTCTCTTAAATCCAAGCTTTCAATAATAGTGTTGAACATGAACGACCATCTCCCTTCGAAATTATCATTGTTCTTCTCATCACGTCTCCTAATAATATTAAAGTCTCCCCCAACCAGAATGGGGAGTCGCTCAGACCCGCAAACCCTAACAAGGTCGGCCAAAAAATCGGGTTTGAATTCTGCCTGCGCAGCACCATACACGGCCACCAAAGCCCAGTCAAATCCATCAACCTTGGACCGCACCCTGAACTTAACAGCAAAATCACCCATGATCACACTTCTAACTTCGAGAGAGTCGCATCTAACACCAAGTAAGGTCCCTCCCGATCTTCCTCTCG
>NC_041393.1:2320483-2330755 GCF_002162155.2 Triticum dicoccoides | reverse complement strand
GACAACGCAATAAAGTCCAAACTATGCTCGATGGATGCTTCTGCAAGGAACCTCCTTTTAGCCAAGTCCTTAAGACCTCTGCTATTCCAAAAGATTCCTCTCATATCTCATCATGGAATTTTTTAGCCGGGCGGATCCTAGCACTCCTACGTACCGCGGATGTCGGGTATATCTTGCGCTTCCATTTGCGCTTAGGGCTGGTCCTCGTGCCCACCCGGTCCTCTCTCCCCGTTTCTGACTAACTACAACCATCACTACACCACGACACTCAAAGCAACGTCAAACAATCTGTCGGCATAGGTCACCTAAGGCGACACATATTTTGTTGGCAAAGACCTTTCCCGACAGAAAGGAGTTGTCGCCTATAGTCCCGCCGGAAAAGGTCTTTGCCGACAGATAAATTTATGCCGACAGAAATTATGACACCTTTTGTGAGATCTATACCGACAGACATTTCTACACCGACGAACAACTCTATGCCGACAGTTCATCTGTCAATGTGCTATGCCGACAGATTGTGCGACGTCCATTGCTACGCCGACAGTTTGTCTATCAATGTGCTATGCCGACAGTTTGTGTGACGTCAAATACATCTACCGACACATATGCTGCCAGTGTTCTTCATTTCAGGACAAATGCAAATGCACAATATTTTGAATGAAATTACATTCATAATATATAATTCATGTTCAATATGCAATACATACAAAAAATTGCATTCTTCTATTCACCACAAGATATCGTTGACCAACGTATTCATTCAATTATATAGAAGATTCATTAGATTTCTTCAATCAAGTTAATTACAACCATTATGGAAATTCACAAGTCAGATATACAAGAGAGGCATGTTACAAAAATAATGGCCAAAGTTCAGAAGAGACCAAGTGCTTGTTCACTGGACTGCTATTGCTACAGAATATTATGGAAGACAAACTCTTCAATCGCCAAACCAAATCAACTTCCATATGACCAAAATGTGTCATCCATGTTCTCAATAAAAGCAATCACGAGAACATCTTTGATCAACTAGTGGACTTGCTACTCTCCACCATTTGTCCCTACAAAAGAACTCATATGTTTCAGCAATATTTGAAATAATACAATGTATTTGAATTCATGAGTTGCCTTTGAGTCCAAAGGTCTAAGAAACAGAAGATGTACAACATACCAACTTGCGTACAAGAAAAGTAAACTGATACTTGATTGCCTGAACTCTCAAATAAAAATTATGCATGTCACTGCGGTTCATGCACGCTATAGTTATAAAGAAAAGATTCGAATTACAAAAGATAACCTTATTAGAATATAAACCAAAGTCAGCATAGCCCAGATTTAGTATCACCTTATCATGCCCTTAATTCTTATATATTTCTGATATAACCCAGATATAAACATATAAACATAGAAACCCAACATTCTACATTCTGCTATAACCCAGATTTAGTATCACCTTATCATGCCCTTAATTCTTATATATTTCTGATAGAAACTAGATACTCTAGTAGCCTGATGCATCATCTATTTATAATGACACTACAAACTGCACTGTATGTGTTTAGTTATGAAACATGAAACCTGACAAGAAAAATACAAAGATTGCCCAAAAGAAAAATAATACTCCCCCTGTAAAGAAATATAAGATCAGCCTTTAGATCACTACTTTAGTGATATAAACACTCTTATATTTCTTTACGGAGGGAGTAGTCTTTAGTTCAAACTGAGGACCTTTTTCCCCATTCTGAACCTATGTCTTCCTGACCCAAAGATCAAACGAAACATAGCAGTGTCATCTCATGGAAAAAACTTGACAAGAATAATACTTGGTGTTTCCACATTTCCGATTCCTTGAGAAAAGAGAACTTGATGCATCTCTCCAATTTGGCATTGCATTTGTTCCGTGCCCTCTAGTAGAGTAGAAACTTGTTCATCTTGTCGACGAAATTGAATTTCAATTGCAAGTGTTGGTGGTGGTTCAGCTGCTTCTTCAGGTTGTTTCTCCAAAAAAAAAAGCAAATGAGGCACCTAATTTATTTCCACAATGAAGTCGGTGCAGTCTATACTTGTCATCAATTGATATGCAGTCACGTGCATGGCTGTACTAAAGAAAAACACATGATGTGTATGTGTGACTAACAATTTGTGTCTCTGCTTGTGCGGTAGGAACTCCAATTTTATGTGTATGTTCTCTGACAAATATTTCATCTCTCTGCGGGTCATAGCCAAGTTCTTCAGCCTGCAACAAATTTATTTTCTCTAGTAATTAGAAAACCAACTAATCGGATGGATCAATTTCAAAAAGAAATGATTGAGTTTACCAATTCATGCCTGCTACGAGCATAACTCTTGATACCAGCTACATGTAGCAATGACAACTCTGAATAAACTTTCTTCTTGGCTCGCTAGGACGGGCCGCCTACTTCCCAAGAGGGCCTCGTGTTTTCTCCCAATGCTAAATATTTTCTTTTTATTTCAACAAGAGCTCTCAACTTCCTTTTGTTTTCTGCAATACTTGCAAGCCTAGATTGTTCATATGTAGGGAGCTCACTTCCACCTCTTGTTCCTTCCATCTTTTCTCCTGCAAATAGCACATATCAGACCATGATGCTTAATACTAAAAAATAATGGAAAAATATGCATACTGTGCAAATTATGTGATGAGTAAAATACATGGCAACAACTTTTATCGAGAAGCAGCAGGTTAAAACTGCACTAAGTAGTATAATTAAGAAACATAGTGACGAAAAAAATATAGATAGGAGAAGTGGGAATTCATTACGAATATACATACCAAATAGACAAAAACGTAAATAGTAGGGTGCCACGAATAAACTGAGACTAGAGAAATGCAATTTGTCATTACCCCTTTTATCCCTACAATTTTGTGACTTTGATTTAAGTTTACAGAGCTCTCCACTTGAGCAGACTAAAACAGAAGTTAAAATATGATTGCCACAAACAGACTTCAGCCGACAGTAAATGGAGGCTATGATAACAGATTCAGAAGATTTTTTGATTCAGTAAACATTAAACTTGTGATCCGTGGGAAAACAAACAAGTAGAAATAATGAGCACCTAGATTATGAGAAGTCTACTGATTAGGAGTGAAAGAACAAGAAGATATCCAGTACAAGAAAAAGAAAGTTCAGAGACATGAGATACATTGAAGGCACTAATATGGATCACACACAATTGTAAGGCTAACCCTTGGTCCCTGTTTTCGCGGCATAAACCAATAAAACAAAAGGATCACAGGCAGATTTACAATCCTACCGAACATACATGAAATCTGAATCTTTGTTGTTAAGTTCATTTGAAGAAAATGAAGTGAAACATGGATTTTTCTCTCTCTCTAGAAAGTAGCACATGCTTAAAGGCATACTTCTTATATCGACAGTAACTGAGTTTCTGTGTCAAATCACATAATCCGGTGAATTAGATCTCTGAAATTTTGGGAGCTCTCCACTTGAGCCTCCTCAAACAGCAATGTTAACCCAAAAGGTGTGCCACAACTCTGTTACATTTTTCTTTCTAAATCTGTACCCTCGAGTAGTTAAAATCCGGTCTCTGAAAATTAATATGTACTATGTACAGTAGTTATTGATAAACATTCACACATGAGCGTGTCCACCACTGGTCACTGGATAAGTGAAAAGACAAGATGCAAGAGGAGATGAGATTAAAGAAGATAGAACAAGAGCAAAGCCTGGAACTTATGGGAACTAACATCCACGGAGATGCAAAGGACCTAGAATGGATCTGAGCTAACGTCCTATGAAGTTTACCTGCGGTGGATCTGGACAGGGGTCGCTGGTGGAGGAAGAAGAAAGGCGGGGCGACTCCAGAACTGCAGTTGCCTCCTCGCCATCTCCTAGGCGGGCGGTGGCTCCTTGGCTGCAGACGGGGCAGCAGCTCCTCGGCAGTGGATGACGGGCCAACACACAGGACCATACGACGGGCCAAGGGATGGGATGCTGGGGTGGGGGAGGCGGCGACGCAAGCAAATCTGCGGGCAGGTCGGGGGCGGCGGCGGCGGCGATTTAGGTTTAATGTGTGTGTTGTGCGAGAGAGGTGGGAGTGGACGGGGGGAAGAGGGGGCTAGGAGACTTACAGAATTATTATATGTTTGGGCTTTCGCACTTTCACGCGCTGCTTGCCGCTCGATACTTTGGGCTTATGCCGCGCTGGTCAAAATAAGTGGGTGAGGATAAAACAAATGCCGACACTTTTCTTGTGGCTAAGCTTCGGCGACACATAATCCAACGGTAGTCAAACATACGCCGACACATAGTATGTTGATGGACTGTTAAACATTAGCGACAGATAAAACATCGAAAATGTTGAGCAATACTAATACTTTTTGTGTCGGCGTTGCTTTGGACAGATAATGTGTCGGAAATGCACAGCTTTGCCAACAGATGCATGTCGCCATTGTGGTGTCGTGGTGTAGTGCATCTCGACGTTCTCATCCTCCTCCTCTGGCTCCGGGAGGGGAGGCGCGAGATCAGCACAAAACTCATCGAGCACCCGGACTCCCAAAGCATCAATCTCAGAATCATTCATGGGTTTTACGGCGGCTAAGTTACGAATCAATTCTAGGGCCCTCGCGGCTTCCAGATCAAGCAAATCATTTATAGAATTAGAAACTTCACTCTCATTACTACCTAGTGAAATTCCTATTTGGTTTGCATTATCAACAATCTCATCATTCGAAAAATGCAAGATAGTATTCGAAGTATTCACCGACATACCAGTAGTGACCTGGACACGTCACGAAGCTTGGCCGCCCTCACGGCGCAGCGCTGCTGCATGTCGTCCACCTCCGGACGGCCCTGAAGCCGACAGCTCAACCGTCGACCCTCAGACTCCTGGTCCGGAATCCCGCCGAACTGAATAACCTCCTCCCGCGTGAAGTTGCCCGGGGAGTGACCGACTGTCACCCTCCGAACACTCAATCGGTCCCCATGACCGGGAGAGGGCGCCGAGTCAAATGATGGGGAAGCAAGGGCCACCTGCCCCCGCTCCCCCTCCACCCCGGACCGCAGGCCGGGAGTGCTCACCGGCGCCAAGGGTGGGGCGATCCCCCTAGGCGCAGAAGGTGAAGAGGGCCTCGAGGCCACCTGCCCCGAGCCCCCTCCAACGACTGGACCTGCCACCTGCAGTACCAGCCCAGCGAAAGGTGAAGAGGGCGCCGAGGCCACCTGCCCCGGCCCCCCTCCCGAAGGTAACTCCTCCCTCCCGGTAGCCCCGACCGGAGCAAGAGGAGAAGGGGGCGCCGAGGCCACCTGCCTCGAACCCCCAGCCAAGCTCGGAACCACCACCTGCAGCTCAGCCGACACAACAATATTCGAGGGAGGCGAGAACACAATCTCCGGACCCCCCCTCCGCGCCAGAACCCTCCACGCCTGGGCCCTCAAAGTCCAACACAGGTAAAGAGTGCTCAAACTCCTCCAGAGATTCCACCCGCTCGCTCCATAGTCTCGGAGGCGCAGTAGCAGGCTCAATGGATCCAAATCTCAGAGTGGTCGACGGCACAGAAGAGGGCGGCGCCGTCCCACCTCCGGTCGTCTGAGCAACTGACCCCGGTCCCTCGGCCAACTCTTGTCCAGGATCAGCGGCCCGGAGTCTCCTTGCCTCCCGTGCCATCATCGCCCTCGTGCATATCAACACCAGTGGCAGCAGGTGCCTCAGCAAACAGGCTGTCATCCTCAAACTCAATCTGAAGGTTATACACCAGGTAAATCATCTGGGTTTCTTCCAAGGGAAGGCTCTTGACGGCGCAGAATCAGATAAATCATCTGGTTTCCCTTCTGAAAAGAGCTACAGCCAACGAAGTCGTCCAGTTCAAAAATCAACGGTCGAGATGCACTGGTGAACCGTCACCCGCTCAAGTGAAGCAGGTGATGTAGCCCGTGTCAGATCTCTATCCGACGGCTATGATTTAGTTGCCCCTTTAGGCGCCAACTGATGTACCTTCACCCAAGAGATGCTCTGAGCGTGATGATTTAGCTAGGAAATCTGCAACCCTACTCTGTTTTCTATCTTTTTCATGATATTCAGCTCCCACACTTCAACGAATAGATCCTTCAACTCTATAACGAGCTAGCCTAGACGTGATTTGTTTTGGCTCGGATTATTCAGTACCTTTATCAGATTTGAGCAGTCCGTTTGGAGGACAAACGACCCTGCTACATACGTGCGTGCCGCAAGCACTCCTTCCATGGCAGCCAGTAGCTCTGCTTCAAGAGCATCTCCACACCTAGCTATGTATTTACAGGCTGCAAGGCCAAGGTGGCCAGCCTAGTCGCGGATAACCACCCCTGCATCTTTCTCCATTGCACAGAAAAGCTCCATCCACCGATAACGCCAAGGTCCCCTCCACCGATGGCCGCCATGGGGCATGGGTGGTATCACCTTATGCACTGACCGGTTGTATACTCCATCAACTACTCATTTCCCCTTCACAGGGTCATGGCCGTCCTTGCACTGAATTAGACAAAGAGCTCATGTAACTAGACGGAAAAAAAATCTTTGTTCCCTCTATCAATGCAATGATATGCTTTAAAGCATATTTGCGAAAATAAATCTTTGTTATTATTGTCATTTGTGGAACTGGTTTATCATGCAATTGATCATTCCTTAGCTGCCAAATCCTCCAGATTATCGTAATCACGTTCCTCCGTTCCTTCTCATTAGTGAATGAATACCAAAAAATTAAGAGTATGGGGATTCATCTATAATTCTGTGGGGCTCTTTGCGAGTGGCGGTGTCGAGCCAAAGCATTAGAGGCAAGTCAAACAAATTTGTTCATGCTTGCTGTACTGGTTGGTTGTTTATATTTTTTACACAAAGATCTAACATGTCTCCCAAGTTTCCTGTAAGAAATACTCCCTGTCCAATATACAACTGTGAGTGCTGCTTTACATGAATATGGTTGTCAAAATTTAGAAAAAAATATGCAATGCTCTTGTGTGTTTCTGAATTTCTGAGTAAATCTGGTAACGTGCGCGGACCAATACCGCAGGGTTGTGTAAATTCATGAAATACCCTCAAGCAAAATAAGCAAGCCAAGGAAGCTACTTCATGCTATAAAGACATTAGCAGGCCAAATTTGAGCAATGCAGTAGCAAATGCTTTGATTCTTGATAACAGAGTGCTCGTAGCAAATACTTCGAACAACATTAACCCGCGCTCTTTGGCCACGTCTGCGTTTTCACTGGCACCACAGGGCGAGACAGAAAGGCACATGACGTACATTTCGACCATACTGATTGTAGCCTGCAGGTAGCAAATACTTCTGACATACTAGCACACACTCTTACGCAGGTTTCCGCACGGCTGGACAATTTGCAAACAGAAAGAATCTGAAGCATACTGGGAGGAGAGTCTTGGTAGCACTCGCTAGTCAGGCACGGAGGCGGAGCACCAGGTGAATCATGTCCTGGTGCTTGATGCCATACTCCCCCAGGGTGCGAAAGTCTTCCATCTGTTTCCGAGCAAAGATAAGCCTATGCTGGTCCACAGGAATGCCCTCCTCAACTTGGATCTTAGCCTTGACACTGTCGACTATTTCCAAGTTATCGACCTCAAGAGCGAAGATCTTGGTTGTCAACGTTTTAAATAGGACTAGCATCTTCCTTCTCTGGGGCCGCAAATCGAAGTGAAGGGTGCATTCATCCTCAGAGGCATTGCTGATCCTAAATCTTTGCCTTGACAACGTAGACGGTGTCCTCTGGATCGACCTTGACGGTGATCGTCTTGCCTCCGAGGGTCTTGATGAAGATCTGCATCTGTTGAATGAGCACACCAAACATCAGCAATTTCGATGGAGGGATAGTAGGACCATGGGGAAAACAGTTATGGACGGATAGTAACCCGGCGGCGGCGCTAGGGTTAGCCCTCCCGGCCGCTCGGGGGAGGGGAGAGGGGTGCCCGCAAAGCTACCAGTTGATAATTTTCCGTTTTCTTAAGCGCCACTTACTGTACCTTCACCTCTCATTTTCATCTCTTCTTTTTAGTATACCAACTCTTGGACTGTAATAGCTATAAAGCCAGGGATGCCCAACCGAGAGAGGTGTCGAGTTGTAAACTTGTAATACGGATAAACCCTAGTCCCACTGGAGTGGGCTGGGCTCTGCTTTCCTCTTCACTTAATACAACCACTAGGGACCCCCCCCCCCTCTGAATTCGGGGCTAAATCTCTGAACATCACCAAATTTTAATCACCTCTGAACCCAAGTTTAGATCTAGCTAATTTTAAGATCTGGAAATTCTCTACAGCAAATAAACGAGAAAGTGACACGCTCTAGACATTATAATTTCTGTGGTGGGTTTAACTATTTGTCAGTTGGAGGTTGACCACGTGATCAACAACTATACATATGCAGGTACAGTCTGCCAAAAGATAGTTTGATGGTCACAAAAAAGGATGCACCAGCTATAAAATAGTCTCAAGACACTCTCAAGCAAGCTACATTAACATGTTTTACCAATGCCGACTTCTCATGTCCTAATGCACACATACTGTACTCAGTTATAGAAATGTTGAATGTTTTTTAGTTTTTTATACTTTTAGTTATAGAAATGTTAGATGAATGTTAGATATATAAATGTTAGATGAATGTTTTTTTATACTTTTAGTTAGATAAATGTTAGATATAAAAAAGTTGAGGAATTTTGACATTTGATCCAATTAATGTATAGCAATTAGTATATGTATTGTAGATGAACGGTGGAATTTGCATAGATATTCTGTTTTTCTGTTTTTTATACTTATAGAAAAAAGTTGCATAGAAAAAAGTTGACCATGTATTAATAATATTTTAATGTTAATATATATCTTAATGTTGATTGACATGCCATGTTAGTACTTACTCAAATAAAATGCATATTTGGGTGTATGCCTACCATGTGTTATGTCATTGGTATAGTTTGTACCTTATGTTCATACATATAAGGTTAGACTTTTCTATTGAGTAAATTGTTCTCTATCAATACTATATGTCATACATATACTCCCAGATGCTTTCTATGTGTACTACAAGAAGCCCATTATGTGTACTGGGTTTGAATGGAGTTGTCTCAGCCTTCCTCCAAATCAACCAAAGGCGGATCAGGATCTTACACCAAATCAACCCCAAAGAAGATTAGCAACCTTATCTTTCTTTTTTTGTCGAGTTTGGATATGGGGTGGATGGGATTCAAAATACTATTTCATCATCAATGCCTTTAAATAACCCACGCGCTCCACAAGCACACACAACTCTCATAGCATTCTGATTCTGACATCGAAAACACATTGGTCTACCCCATCTGCTCCTCGACTTTTTCAGTATGCACTTCCTCAGGCCTGGCAGTGACCTGCAGACAAAAGCAAAACGAGTCAGAATTTATACTATAGGTACAAGAATGAACACTACAAGGGAAAAACCTTATACACAGAATGTTACCAGTAGCGCTGTACAAAATCAAACGCTACTGCTACTTAGTAGCAGCGCGCGTAAATAAACCGCGCTACTGCTATGACTTTAGCAGTAGCGCGTACAAGCGAAAAGCGCTGCTGCTATGTTTGAACTGGGCGCACATGGCTAGTCCAACCTAGCAGTAGCGCCCTTCCAAGGGACGCACTACTGCTAAAGTACTTAGTAGCAGCGTTTTTCCTCAAAACTCGCTACTGCTAAGTATCACCGCAACTAATTAAGTTTAGTCCCATACTGCTAAGCGAACAAGGTGTTTACCACCTTAAATATGTTAATTCTCAACCTATCTCGAGCACTTGGTCTTCATTGAACTATATATGTATGATTTGTGGCTGCAATATGAATCCTCGCCTGTACTTATAGAGGTACAGTGAGGATTCATGTTGACTATTTAGATTCTACACAAAAAGATCAATGATGACCAATGTATATTTTTGATGTTTTTACATTGCTTAGACTTAGAGCGTTTTTTAGGACAAAGCGTTACTGATATTGGGATAAACAAAAGAAATAACTGCTTCCATTACCAGTAGCGTTTTTCAAAAAAACGCGCTATAGATAAGTTAGCTATAGCGTGTTTTCCTTATGAGCGCTACTGCTAGTTCGACTTAACCACCCCCCGGCTCAAAATTTCGCTAAGTCATCCTTTCACCCCCCGGCCTATTCCCCTACTCCTGTCGCCGCCGCCCGAGCCCGAGCTTGCCCTCATCGCCGCTGCCCGAGCCCGCCCTCAACCTCACCGCCGCCGCCCGCCGCCGCTCTCGACCACACTATCACCGCCCTCGACCTCACC
>NC_041393.1:2315058-2319766 GCF_002162155.2 Triticum dicoccoides | reverse complement strand
CTCACCGCCGCCGCCCTCGACCTCACCGCCGCCGCCCGAGCCCGCCCAGGACCGCCGCCTCCCGATCCCGAGCCCGCCCTCGCCGCCCCTACCTCCGTCGCTGAGCACCTCCCCGCCACCGTCTCTCCCTCTGTAAGCCCCACACCCCTCCCCCACCCCATCTCTCTTTGCTTAGTTAGTAGATGATTTTAGTAGTAGTAGATGTTAATTTAGGGTTCATAGATAATGATTTTTAGTAGTAGTGGATATTAATTAGTAGTAGTGATGGTAAACTAGTTGTATAATTAGCAGTAGTAGATGTTAATTAGTAGTAGATGTAGTAGTAGATGTTAATTAGTAGTAGTAGATGTACTAGTTTCTTTCTATTTATAGTAAGTTTATATTTAGTAAGAACGAGTTGAGTTAATAGAACTAGTTTAGTTTTAGTTGAACTAGTTTAGTTTTAGTTGAATCTTTGAATTATGAACGTAGAAAATGTCGTACTCGGACGACGATAGTCTTCCGGGGGAGTGCAGCTGGTGCCACGACGATCGAGGTATGTGCGACAGGTTCGTTGAGCTGGATGAAGATCGGCGCTTCAACATTAAGTTCGAGGAGACCTTCGATGTTGAAACGGTACGCAACAACGACAAGTGTTTTTTTTCGTAATTAAGCATGACTTTAACTATTTCAACGTCTAATTTTCATCCTTTACAATTCGACTAGCTTATCCCATGCCATGCAAGACGTTATGTCTTGGAGATGATGGGTTTTGAAGACCATGAAAATTTTGAAACAAAGAAAATACACCTAAGGACACATCATGATACGGATTTTGAAGTAAATCTATGCAATCCTTAGAGCGTAACCCATTTTGGTTGCCAAAATTGGGAAGCACTTTGCAAAAGTTATGGTTTTTATGAGGGTATGATTGTCACCATGGATCTTGGTGATCCTGACATCGAGCAAGACAATATGGACATTTGGGTCCTTGTTGATATGCTTCCGATTGTACCGCTATGTGAGTTTCTCAAACATAGTTATTAAATAATTTATATTGTTTATTTCAAAATAGTTGACAACTTATTTCCATTGACAGCTTATTTTGATTCTTCAAAGACTGCGGAAGATGGTAGACAAAACCCACTACACCGATGGCTCCGAATTAACTTATAAGGAGAAAAATCATCTGATCGCATTTTGTACTCTTCTTGAGGATTACAATAACTATTATCGAACTCCTCCAAATTATGGTGAATACGTGCCACTAGTGCACGTGTTGAACCACGGTAACTCCTGTGGAGATACCCTGATAAGATTTTTTACTATTACGACATCCGTGCATCTTTTGCATACTTCTAAAACTAGTACATCATTGCTAACTACGAAGTTATTACTATGTTTTTCAACATAAACTTCCGATGGATTGTGTGCCTCATCTGATGTATCTGAATGGTCGCCTTACAATTCTGAACATACTGCCAGGTAAATCTAGGGAGCTCACCTGTGCATATCGGATTTCTAAAACCGGTGAACACATGTTCATCAAAGAATGGAAGAAATATATGGATATTCACAAGGAGGTTCTTGGAAGTAACATTCAGCGAAAGGCAAGAATTGGAGACAGGCTAATCTCCATTCTCCATAATGGAGAGTCAGGGGCTATCTTGTTTTTTGCTATTTTACCTTAATTGAATGTAGTAGGTCCTATGAGGTACAATATGTTTATTATGTGATTACGACTAGTGACCAATTTGCTATGTGATGTCATTGATGAAAACGATGATCTTGAGGAGGTGTTATATGACAATGATGTATTATGATGATAAGTTGTTAATGATATGATGATGATGATGATGATGATGATATTATATCATTGGGTGAAAGAACTGTGGATTAGTTTCAAGTGGATGTCCATCCACTTGAAACTAGTCCACAGTTCTTTCACCCCGTGATGTAATAACTCATTATGATGTAAAAACAATCTCTAAATTCCTGTTGTATGAAAACTTGTGTAAAGGTGTATGAATACAACATGAAATAAAAAAGAAATAAAATACTAAATAATAGTAGTAGCGCGGGCAAGGAGAAGCGCTACTACTAATTACCAGTAGCGCTCTTCGGGAGAAGCGCTACTACTAAGTCAACTTAGCAGTAGCGTGGGTCTAGGCACGCTATTGCTAAGCTTTAGCTGTAGCGCCTTATCAGTAGCGCTCCTGCCCGCGCTACTGATAGGCCTAAAACCCGCGCTGCTGCTAGGCTTTTCCCTAGTAGTGGAAGAAGAAATGATATAGTATAACTATTTCACACAACATGACCCAACAAAAAAAGGTGAAACATGTGAAATGATATAAGGGAAAAGACAACTATTCAAATTAAAGGACATCAATTGTGTTCGTTGAATACAAAAGTTAATTATACAAGAAGAAATACATCGTGGATTGAGCTAAATCTGGCGTATGGGATTGAAAACAAAGCAAAACATAGGGCTTACTATGAACATTTGATATTATTTTAACAGGAAGGCTAAAAGGACTTCAGTAACACAAACTGTCATTGTAGTAACTGTTCAGTGCTTACGGCTTCAGAGAATATCTACAGAATATAATGGCCAGGTCTAACAATTACTCACAACTGAAACCTTAGAGTGAAGAAGGAATTTATCAAGTTTATTCTCTCGAAAGAAGTGCCCTAGAGAGTGGTCGAAATTGAAACCCTGAACTGCCACCCATTTAATAATGTAAATAGATAACCCAAACATGCACTAACTTGGCTTGTCCACTCACCAAAGACCCGGTCAATAGCTATGTGGAGCTCACTCAAAGCCTTCTCGACTTAATCAAGCCTCAGTGGTGTACTGCGGTCACATCGTGGTTCAGGTATAAATAGGCAGTGTGACTGCAGAGAAAATCTCATGCAAGCAGGTGGCGCTGAGCTCGGGTAACTGGAGCAACCATGGGCAGCACCTTTGCGAAATGTGAAGCAGGATGTCCATCAGGAAGCTTTGCTCAAGAAATAGTTTAAGTTGTCGCAATATGCATGGAACCAAACTCTATCCCTTGATACGAATTCAAGCAGAACAGAACAGAGATTGCATGAAGAAAAAATTAAAGTACAGTAAACACAACTCTGTTGTATTCATTTAAAATAGGATGATAACGATCTAAAGAAATATATAACTAAAACATAAAATATTCAAAACATTCAATAATGTGGTGTGCTATTTTTGTTCACAAATGAACATGATCACGAAGCAATGTGGACAAACAAATATCATGTTTTCCTTTTCTTTCTTTCAATTCACTAATGAAAAGTACATACCTGGAGTTATGCGTGCCTTGCCCGCACCAAGGAAAAGGCATGTCCGTGGGCTCTGTCATTGGATGATGTTCATGGTCCAAGATTTTGAGTTATGTGTGCAGCTTTACAATAGTTTTGCTAGAACTGAATGTCATTGTCCAAATGTAGCAGTAGGACAGAAGTGGGCGAGGCCAACCTGCACAAAATGATCCATCTTGACCAGCGAGAGGCCATAGCCGTTAAGCGACATGAGGGATTTGACAAGGCCTTGCAGCTTGCGGTGCAACCAAGAGCACCCTAATGATGGCGGGGAGGTTTTCCTGTTCAGCGCTGCTTGAGGACATCAAAAAAGTGCAAAATTTCAGTTTCAGTACTAATGAAAAAAAATTACGGAAGAAATCCTTTCACCTAAAATCATAATATTGGTCCTTAATGGAGCAAGGATAGTTTTCACAAATAATCAGAACAGAGATCCATATTAGATCATAGAAACTTTCCACCTAGTCAATATCGGTACTGATATGAACCACTTTATAAGATTCAAAATCAAGAAACTGTAGTAATTAATAGTTAATAGATATTAAATGTGCAAACTCCAGTAGTGAACTACATGGATGCTAATAAAATAAATGGATTCGATTAAACTGGAATTTCAAATAAATATACAGAGGCACCATGATTGCTTTACAACATATTCATATTTGCATAATCCAAGACAAAAATAGCTCTCCTCCACCTCATCAGAAACCTTGTAGGCAGAGAGGTCAGTGAAGACACAGATTGAGTAGGGCGTGGCTGGGATCCACGCAATGATGTAGCAATAAGGTCGCCCTATGAGTGAATATGCGTACAAGCGAGGATGTGCCCACCACCACTCTCCTCCACCACCTCATCATCTTCTTCTTCTTCCCTACTCTCATCTTCTTCATCAGGCAATGGGCTAATGCCATCTTTTTTTCATTGATGTCGGTTGTCACGGGAGGCTATTAAGCTAACACTCAATCAGGCATTTAAATATTAGGTGCAGAGAAGAGAACGAGATACACATACCTCGCCCTTGCTCACGGATCAACTGTAGATGTAGTTATATATCCTCCATCCAATACCGCATGCCTCCGATCCAAAGCGTCATGACGATCTCGCTCGGCCCAGCGGGTGGCTGTGTCAGGGTAGACGGACGACTGAAGCAGTCAACCAAAGGGAGACGGTTGTGCCTGCCAATATGCAGCGGACTCGGGTGGTGACTGGCCGCAGCAACGCGTATGGCTCGTGCGGCGGGATGGCGACCCAATCTTGCGGCTGCTGGGGGTGCGGACAGGCGACACCGGGCTGCGAGGTAGGGCAATGAGAGGAGGAGGAGATGGTGGGTGTTCCGCAGGTGTCGCGGCCGGTGCGGTGCTTGCTGCGGGAGAGAGGGGCCGCCATTGGG
>NC_041393.1:2303897-2314791 GCF_002162155.2 Triticum dicoccoides | reverse complement strand
GGGTCAGTGGTTTCGGTTTGGGAGAGGGAGATCTGTAGATGGAGATTGGTCGTGGGAGAAGGTGGAGGACGTGGGATTATTCCCAGTTTTTGCGTTGGTTTGGCGCGTGGGCTTTTCACGAGATTTTTTCGGTGTGCTATCGTACGAGGGTGGGGGTGGGGGATCGAACGAGGTTGAACCATCGAAAGAGGTCGAACCATCATGATGTTCGATCCCGCTTTAATAGTAGAGATTGGTAGCATAGCGTGATGTCTCGTGTGATGATCCACCATGCTTTGTCACCCTAGCTAGCTATATAGTTTATGTAGTACATATATTGAATTTCAGAACTTCAATTTCAGAAATTTAATCTTTGAATTATGAACATAGGAAATGTCTGACAACGACGATAAGATACAAGAGTGCGAGTACTGTGGCGACAACCGGGGTCTGTGCGACGGGCCTCACTTGGAAGGCGGTCGACGCTTCAGTATTAAACTCGACAAGACCTTCGATGTTTATACGGTACACAATGACGACAAGTCTTTTTCCGTAATTAAACATGACTTATGTTTCTTCAAAATGTAATTTCCGCTTTCTACAATTCAGCTAGTGCATCCCCTGTCATGCAAGACGTTATGTCTTGAAGAAGATGGATTTCAAAGATCATGAGAGTATGGAGACAAAGGGAGTTCACCTCAGGACCCATCATGGTTATACGTTTGCTGCAAAGCTATACAATGCGGTGACCTACTCCCATTTTGGTTGCTCGAATTGGGCAGCACTATGCAAGGCGTATGGTTTTTAGGAGGGTATGTATGTCACCTTCGATCTAGGTGATGATCCAGATGATATGGATGAAGATGATGTCGTCGAAGATAATATCGACATTTGGGTCGATGTTTATACGCTTCCACTTCTACCTCTACATGAGTTTCTCAAACATATTCAATAAGTAATTTATATTGTAAAAATAGTTGACAGCTTATTTACATTGACAACTTAGTTCCATTCTTCAAGAAATGTACGGAAAGTAGTAGACAAAACCTACTACAGTTTTGGGTCTGAGCTAAATTGTGAGGAGATACATCATTTTGTTTCATGGATTAAAGATGTTGAAACTTTTAAGACGAATTATCATATCTCTCTAAGTTATTCTCAAATACGTGCCACTAGTGCACGTGTTGAATCTACGGTAACATCCATCGAGATATCATGGTAAGATTTTTCCTATTATGTCATCAGTGCATTTTTTTGCATAGATTCTTTTAAGCTAAACAACATTTTGCTAAGTATGTTATTGTGATGTTCTTCAACAGAAACTCCCGGCGGATTGTATACCTAGATTTATGGAAATGAAAGGTGACATGAGGATTGTTAGCTTACGACAAAGTTTGCGTACATACCACCACAGTGCATACACGATTCATCGAAGCGATGACATCTTCACAATCAAAGATTGGAGAAAAGTTCTGAAAGATCGCAGAGAACTACTTGGGGGCAACATCAAGCGCAACCCACAAAATGGGAGATAGGTTCATATGTATTCTCCATAATGGAGAATTAGGGGTTTCCTGTTTTATGTTATTTTACCTTCGAGAGAGTAGGAGGAGGTCTTAGGTATTTATTTGCTAGATTGTGCTAGAATGATGAGCTAGCTAGTTCTTATATGACTATGATGATGAGTTATGTGCTACCTTTGTGCTAGATTGATGAGCTTTCCTATATATATGACTATGATGATGAGTTGTTATTATAATGATGATGATGATGATTAATGGTTCCTTCATTAATTTGCTTACTCGCTAACGTCCAGTTCTCTCGATCTATATGTAGTAGCTAGCGTCGACCAAGCACGGAGAAAGAGAGTCGCTTCTCTCTACATGTAGTACCTAGCATCGACCAAGCACGAAGAAAGAGAGGTCACTTCTCTCTATATGTAGTAGCTAGCTAACACAATGTGAAACCCCTAAACCCTCCAAAACCCCTTCTTTCAAAAAAATCCAGGCCTTTTAGTGCCGGTTGGTGACACCAACCGGGACTAAAGGCCCCCCAGCCCCCGGCGCAAGCTCGTGCCACATGGTGGGCCTTTGGTCCCGGTTCGTGAGGAACCGGTACTAAAGTTGGGGGGGGGGGGCTTTAGTCCACACCCTTTAGTGTCGGTTGTAGAACCGGCACTAAAGGTCCTTATGAACCGGGACTAAAGACGGATTCTGCACTAGTGTCATGGTGAAGAGGAAGTATACATGAAGCAACTTCCTGGGTTTGGAAACCAACATACGCCGTTGCATGTGTGCAGGCTTGACAAAGCATTTTATGGGTCTTCATGCACCTACTACTATTCACTTGACTGCTGCTAAACGAATAGTTAGATATGTCAAGAACACTCTTAGCATTGGTCTGAATTTCAGCAAGTCACCATCCACACTTAATAGCGCTTTCTCAAATTATGACTGGGCAGGATGTTTGGATGACAGACGTTCCACTAGGGGATTTGCAGTGTTCTTTGGTCCTAACTTGATTTTGTGGTGTGCAAGGAAACAACACTAGTAGAAAAGGGGGCAAAGGTCTAGGCCGGGTCAGCCCATTAGTCCCGGTTCAGTCCAGAACCGGGGCCCATGGGGGCATTGGACCCGGTTCATGAGCCCCGGGGGCCGGCCGGGCCACGCGGGCCATTGGTCCCGGTTCGTCTGGACCTTTTGGTCCCGGTTGGTGGGACGAACCGGGACCAATGGGCCTTGCTCCTGGCCCACCACCATTGGTCCCGGTTGGTGGCTTGAACCGGGACCAAAGGCTGCCCTTTAGTCCCGGTTCATGCCACCAACCGGGACCAATGAGGTGCCTATATATACCCCCTCGCGTAAGAGCAGAGCACACTGCTTTGTTTTTTCTGGCCGCCGAGGGGGGGGAGGGCTTGGTGGTGCTCTAGCTCACCTCCTATGCACACAAGGTGTTCGATGGAATGCCCGAGCCACACTACTTAAGCTTTCTCCTCTCCAAGCTCGACCTCCAAGCTCCATTTTCCTCAATATTTGTCTAGGTTTAGCGGTCCGTCATGCCCCGTCGCCGTCGATCACCCGCGCCGATCTCATCGCCGGCACCACCATGGTGAGCCTCTTGTTCTTAGCTTCTTTCTAAAAGGAAAAATATTCTTACTTGTATGTTTAGATAGATACTTGTATTATTTTCTTACTTTTATTATTGCATCTTATATAGTGCGATGGTTTTGGTATCCGCCCCCCTCGGCCCTCGTCCTGTCTATGATTTGGATGTGGTATATATATATTATCTTTTCATAACTATTGGTTCATTTATTGTTTATGAAAATTATGCCGATCAACGTGACATAGATTTTATTTATCTAGGAGGTTGTTGAACCGGAAATTCCAACCGACCCTATTGCCGAGAGGTTAAATTTAGTTGAAGAAGAAAACAATTTCTTGAAGGAAAAAGTAAGACAAATTGAGGACGAGAAGATGATATTGAAGTTGCATGTTGCGGATGTCGTTGATGATCACAAGATCAAGATGGATACAATGCGCTTGAAGATTAGAAAGATTAGAAAATATGCCATTCATATCGAGGCTTGGTATCATTATGCAGTTGGATCAGTTGTTACCTTGATTGCGATTATGATCGCATTTTTTTCGCATTGAAATGTTTTACATAGTTTCAATGTATTGTTTAATTAATTAGATGCTCTGGAGAGCTATATGTTGTTAGATGAGAACTATGTATGTACTTTGGTTTTAATGTGATGATGAACTTCTATTAATTTGGTCACTTATTTATCTATTCATGATGTTCTGTAATGGTTTTTGACACACTTAATTATATATAATGCACGCAGATGAACCGGCAATGGATGTACGGTGACAAACACACCTCCGAGTACATTAGGGCATGCATGATTTTCTCGAAGTGGCTGAGCCAAACAAGCAGAATGGTTTTATGTGTTGTCCATGCCCTATATGTGGGAATACGAAGTCTTACTCTGACCGGAAAATCCTTCACACCCACCTGCTTTATAAGGGTTTCATGCCACACTATAATGTTTGGACGAGGCACAGAGAAATAGGGGTTATGATGGAAGACAGCAAAGAAGAAGAGTACGATGACAACTATGTGCCCTTGAATACGGTAATCGCACAAGGAAGTGATGCCGTCTTCTCATTTCTGAATGACACCGATGGTCTGGAAGGACAGGGTGAAGAAGCAGGCTATGATTATGATGGCTCCTTTGACCCAATGCCGGTGCAAGAAGGAGACCGTGAGGACGGCTCCGGTGACCCAATGACGGTGCAAGAAGGAGATCGTGATGACGGCTCCGGTGATCGAACCGAGTCTGGCCAGGTATATATATTAGTTAAGCCTGTGCTGACTAGCTAATTGATGCATTCGTTGTTTTGGTATATGTACACATATTAATTAACTCTCATCTTTCTTCTTTTTTCTAGCCCTCCGGATCGAGCACAACTTCGGTAAGGAGACGAGGCCCGAAGAAAAAGTTGAGCTCCGATGAAAGGTTTGAGATCACAGCAATCGCGCGCGACGGCGAACCGATTGAACCCATCCGAACAAAGAATGCATTTGCTGCTCAATGCGGGGTTCTTGTTAGGGACAGGATCCCGATCAGCATCCACCAATGGTATAAGCCTAAGAACGAAGATCCTGAGGTGTCTTATGTCAATGATATGCAGAAAGATGATCTTTGGACTGAGCTGAAGGGAAATTTCACCCTAGCACTAGAGGAGGATCCGCAGAAGCCAGTTATAGAGCAATTAATCAAGTCTTTTGCTATTAAGAAGATGGCAGACCTATTCAGGAGATGGAGGAAAGAGCTAAAAAAGTTTGTCGACAAAGAAGAGACACCAGAATTCATCAGCAAATATGAGAAGATCGAAGATCACTGGCTCGCATTTGTGGCCCACAAGACATCAGAAAAGAGTAAGAAGATGTCGGCGACAAACAAGCAAAATGCTGCGAAGAAGAAGTTTCACCATCGCACGGGGTCAGGTGGCTACCTACAAGCCCAGCCTAAGTGGTCCAAGCCTGAGAATGATCTGCTTGATAAAGGGATCGAACCGGAGACAATGAACTGGCCAGACCATTGCTGGACTTGGTACTTCGGGGCTGGCGGAACCTTGGAACCTGTATTAGGGAAGTGCCGTTGGACGAACGAGCAACTGAAAATACCAGTCAAGAGGCCTTACCCACTAGAAGTTTTGAAGACTTCTAGCATAATCTGAACTTGATGAAGTTGTGATTAAGGGAGTGTGTTAAACACAATATACACAGTATACATTGTGTCACGTATGGAGAGTCCAAGACTTGGCGTATGATCTAGGATAAATAGTTGGTTCGGTTCAGATGTAATCTTATCTCCTGTAACTACTTCTATCTCTTGTTCTCCAAGTTGTATACCTCCTGTAATATCTCCAACAATATATGCGCTTTCAGGGAGGTGTGCCCCTGCCTATAAACACGAAGCACGTCGCCTCAGGTCGAGGTAAGACGTTTCCGCCTATCGCACACTCACGGTTCTATAGGTTAGATCATTTTATCTCTTCAGATACAAACCAAAAGATTCATGATATCATGTTAGGCCTCATCTGAATATCTGAAGGATATACCATCTTCGGTTACTGTTTCCCTTCCGAAAATAGCTACAACCAACAAGATCGTCCAGTTTGAGAGTCAACGGTCGAGATGCCCCGGCGAAGCGGTACCAACTGAAGTGAAGCAGAGTAGTCGGTGTCAGATCTCTATTGGACGGCTACAATTGAATTACCCCTTTAGGCGCCAATTAATGTACCTTCAGCTGTCATTTTCATCTCTTCTTTTTACTTTACCAACTCTTAGACTGTAATTGCTATAAAGCCCGGGGTTTCCAGCCGAGAGAGGCATCGAGTTGTAATAGGGAACCCTAGCTGCCACTGGAGTGGGTCAGGCTCTAGTTTCCTCTTCGCTTATACAAACCCAAGCAAACCCGCTCTGAATTAGGGGTAAATCTCTAAGGATTTCTGAATTTTGCTCACCTCTGAACCCCTCTAAGTTCAGAGTTTGACATATCATCATTATCCATCTGATCTTTCTAATTTTAAGATCTGGAAACTCTCTGCAGCAAATAAAAGAGAAAGAAACCGTTCTAGAGATTATAAATTCTGTGGTGGGTTCAGCTGTTTGTCAGAGGGAGGTTCACCACGCGATCAACAACTATACATGCAAGAACAGTCTGCCAAAAGATAGTTTGATGGTTACAAAAAAGGATGCACCGGTTATAAAATAGTCCCAAGCCACACTCAAGCAAGCTACGTTAATAGGTTTTACCAATGCCGACTTCTCAAGTCCTAATGCACACATACTGTAATCAGTACTTACAGGTCACCAAATTAAATGAATCAGGTATATTTTTCTAATGTAGTACAGCAGAAAATTACAACCAACAGAATCAAAATCACATAAGAAACTGATCACCCTTCATGTTGGATGGCTACTAAATGACAGAACGTATCGAAGATTAGGGTGATTTCACATAGGAAAATGTGGAAATGCTGCATATCAGCACCAGCAGATAGTATAAGAACTATAGTAAAATGTTTCCTCCTTTTTATTTCAAGTAAAAGACAGTTTTTACCAAATCTCCCTCCAGCTTAACACAATAGAAAAATCTATGAGGGCTAAGTTTGCTTTCTCACAAGTCCATAGCAGTGCAGAAACGAGTGTAAGTTTGAACATATCAGACCCGCAAAATGACAGAAACAGAATAGACACATTGGCTAAATCAAATTAGTATAGCCTAAAAGGTGGGCTTCTTACACCAGACAGACGGAGACAGAGAGAAGGTGATGCTCTTAATCACCGAACGGGAGGCGGTGGATCGGGGACGAAGGCGCCGGACGTACACCGCAGCGCCGGATTCTGTGCGGGCGACACTGCTTTTACCAACGGAAGGAGGGGCAGGCGTGGACTGCGCTGCAGGAGGCGAGGAACGAGGGCGGGGTGGTGGATCTAGAGTAGACTATGAGGGCACATATGGACGGGGAGAGGTCGGGGATTCAAGGTGAGCAATGCCAACGGAAGGATTTGTGGGAGGAGGGTTTGCGAGAGTGTGCCTGCTGCTCTGGGGCATTTTCACACTTCGGCTCTATTTCACAGCGTAATGTTTGTTTGCTGGTAATCTTATTAGTCCCACCTCGGGAACTGAGGCAGGTAGCATTATTAGTCCCACCTCGGGAACTGAGGCAGGTAGCAAGGGGGGAGCTGGGTATAAGAAGGGGCCTTGGGCGTATGGAAAGAGGCATCTTTGCGCTTGGGGCAATGACGCAGCCAGTGAGGTTATACCGAGGCGCGTCAATTGCTGGTTGAAAACTATTTCCAAACCCCCTCTTTGGCCCTCACGGGTCATTGAGAATTTCTGAAAGGGCTCCCTCTCCTCCTTGGAGAGGGCAAGGCTCTACAAATTCATTGTCAAAAATTTAAATTTTGGTTCGTGGAAGATATTTAAATTTAACAGCTGCTGTTAGTTTTTGCTTGGACCAGATAAAAGTTTCACATGAATCATATTTCGGTTTGAAATTCAGGACTGCTGGCCAAGGCCAATCAGTCTTCGAAGTTGAAGAGACGTGCTTAAAATGGAATTAAGAATTCTGATGTTTTTCTTTTAGAAGTTTGCATGTAGACTACACTACCGGACTGGTGGGCTATGCCTACGGCCAAGGGCCGTCGGCATAGGTCCTATGCCGTCGGCGTCCTATGCCGTCGGCATAGATCTATGCCTACGGCTGCCGTCGGCATAGCCCCGTCAGTGTAGATCACGTCAGCGTACTTCTGTCAGACCGTCGGTGTAGTATAGCCGTCGGCATAGGGGGTATGCCGACGGTCGTGGGGCAGCCATCGGCATAGTTTAGCCGTCGGCATAGTTTTCCGTCTGACGGCAACGGACGGCGCCGTCAAAACTGCTGGCGACTCAGGGGGCGACACGTGGCAAAGATATGCCTATGGCTAAGCCGTCGGCATAGATTCAATCTATGCCGACGGCTTAGCCATAGGCATATCTTTGCCACGTGTCGCCCCCTGGTTTGACCTGGCGGCAGGGCTATGCCTACGGCAAAGCCGTCAGCATAGATGTAAATCTATGCCGACGGCTTTGCCGTGGGCATAGCACTGCCACGTGTCGCCTCCTGGTGGCTCCTGAGCGTATACATGGCGACAGCTTTGCCGTAGGCATAGTTTTTATTATTATTTTCCCTGTTTTTTCTTTTTCAATTCATTTGACAGCATTTCAAATCAGAATAATATGAAATATGACAGTTCATCATCATCATTTAAACATAGTCAAGTTCATCATCTAAAGATCATCACCGGCGAAAGTTCACGAACATAAGAGTAGTGCAAGACATAAAACATCATAAAAGTTGAAACATGAAAGACATGGCACAACGGCCGCATACACGGAATCATCATCGTCATCAAGCACCACCAAGTCCACCTCCGCCAAAACCACCACCACCACCGAGTCCACCTCCGCCAAAACCACCACCTCCGCCAAGTCCACCTCCGCCAAAACCACCATCACCACCAAGTCCACCTCCGCCAAGTCCACCTCCGCCAAACCCGCCACCGCGACCACCATCACTCTGCCAGATCAGAGTGACTGGGGTCGACGGAGCAGGAGTCGAGCCACCGGTCCCCTACATGTTTGAAAGAAGATTCTAACGGTAAATATGACATGATAGTGTTGGATGAACGAGAACTAGTTTGTCATTAGTTAGGCAAATTTACTAACGGGAGTATCACCGCCTAGTGCCAGGCATTCCTCGAACGTGGGAATGTGTGGGGCGTCTCCCGCAGGTGGTGGTGGGGGTCCAACTTGTGGTGGCTCCGTGCGGTTAGTCCAAGACGCCAACATAGCCTGGATGTTAGTTAAACAAGTCCACTTAGAAACAAGCCGTGATCAACAAAGTCAGAAGGAATGAAAGTGCAAATTTGAGCTTGGTTTAAGAGGGCAAAACTAACCGCCATCACTTGACGGCTGTAATCATCGTTTGCCTTAACTCGTTGCAAGTACTCCCTCACCTCAATATGCCTATGCTCGAGAAAGGCCTGATATGCCTACAAAATTGAGGTTGTTTCTAAGTGGGCAGTGATGAAAATAAACTAAGAAAGATAGAGACAAAGAAGATAAGGGGAAGTACTTACAGCACGCTGGCGGACTAAGGGAGGCTGCGAACGCCCCGTACTCTCTAACGGGCTCAGGTTGGTAGCTCGAAGCCGTGTGTACGAGATCGACGGAGTGATCAAGCCATCGAAACACGGATACCGGCCATGGGACTTACCCTGGATGGCCACCACCGATGTGTCGTCGATCTGAGACTGGGCGACCTCAGGAACGGGAACATCCGGATGAAACTTCTGATAGTTCTGAGTGTAAGACTCCAGGTGTTGCTCGGTGTTGCCGTAGTACTGGCTCTCGCCCTCCTTGCGACCACTCCGCTCGCGGGCCAGCTTCCACGACTCCATGTCTGAGAGCGGCCTCTGCAACTTGTCCTCCTGCAACGTCAAACAGAAGTTAGCCATACATAAGAACATGACGGTAAAGAAGAACCAAATGCATCTTTCATATAGATATACCTTCATGGCCTTGAAGCCCCAGTGGTTTCTGTTTCCTTGGCCGTGTGTCCCGTCTTTTCCACAGTTAGCCCGGGCCTTGATGCTCTTGGTAGCAAACTCTAGATCGTCACCAACCCACCTATCCACCAAACACGCCCATCCGTCATGCCTTCCATAGCACCAACGAGGAACAACCTGTGCAAATTTTGGAAGCATGACATGTGAGCACAAAACATATAGTTGACTCCTTGAAACAATGAAAAGTTAGTAATAGTTACCATCATGAACTGCTCCCTGCTCATGTTAATTTTTTGCCTCTGTGCTTGAGTTTTGGTCACCTTTTGTTGCAGGTAGATGTGGTAGTACTGTGAGACGGCAACCCAACGTACCTCGTACTGCAACTGACGAGCTTTCTTCTTTGCAGACGCAAGTAAGACCACGTCGACTCTGGCCTTATGCTCGTCAAGAACTCTATAGAGTTGCTGCAATCATGCATAAACCAGAAGCAAACAAGGCATGAGTTGAGTGATTCAATGATAAACTATGAACGAAACTGAAGACAAGTGATTCAAAAGGGAACTTACCCAAAATTTGGTGATCACGGCCTTAGCGGCCGTCCTGTACTCCGCGTTGCTGCAAGCCTCGTAGTGGGCCCAGCTTGTGGCCAAAACACGCAGCTGCGGGTCCCTGTCTGGCCGGGGGCAGAATAGGCCAGGCCAAAACTGCTTCAACAGGACAGTGAGAAGGCCGTTCGGTTTACGGCCCTTTCCCCGAAGGATCCAGTTACTGCAAAAGAATCAAAGGGTTGCCATGTGTACAATAAAAAAATGTTGTCATGTGTTGAAAATATGATTGAGATGCACTTACTCTGTCCCCGCACTACTGGAATCAGCTACTTTGCCGTCAGCTAGCGGACGGCAAAGAAGCTCTTTGCCATCAGCTACTCGAAAGCAGACGGCAAAGAACTGGCTGATGGCAAAGAAAGCCTTTGCCATCAGCCTGTTCTTTGCCGTCCGCTAGCTGATGGCAAAGAATCTTTGCCGTCTGCTAGCTGACGGCAAAGAATCTTTACCGTCCGCTAGCAGACGGCAAAGAGGGAGGGGGCCCCCACTGAGGAGTTGTTTAAAAAATACTTAACGTCCCCCCTCTTTGCCGTCTGCTAGCGGACGACAAAGAGCAAAAAAGCGGACGACAAAGAGGGCGGACGGCAAACATTCAACAAAAATAACGGCGCGCCCCACCTCACCCTCTCTCTCTCTGTTTCTCTCCTGCTCCCACACGCGCGCCGCCGCCCCCAGCACTC
>NC_041393.1:2283571-2302329 GCF_002162155.2 Triticum dicoccoides | reverse complement strand
AGCCTTACCCGACACCCTGACCCCGACACCGACACGGCACCCCGACCCGACACCCCGACCCCGAGACCCCGACCCCGACTCCGACACGACACCCTGACCCCCGACACCTCCCGAAAAGGTGTTCTTTGGCCTTCCAGAGGCCGACGGGGTCATATATTTGTGAATTATTAGTTAGGTCATATATTTTTCGATTTTGTTATGAAAAACATCATATATAATTGTGTTGATCGGGTAGTTTTAAATGTGCAGTTGTTTATGTTGTACTTGATGATGATACACTTAAGTGATATACATATTATTATTCATGTCGGTACTTTTTTTCATGTTGTACTAATTTCATTTATTCTTTGTCATGGCAGGTGTTGAAAGATGATGGGCGCTGGTCGAGAGCGCACCGAGGCCCCTTCTTCGTCGGCGCGTAGTGTGAGGTCTTCCATTCCACACGCACCTCTCCGCCGAGCGTTGCTGGACAGTATGGCGACACCGCCGGGCCCTTCTTTGTCGACTGCGGTGCCCAGCAGGGGACGAGGTAAGAAGAAGGGCCGAGGTGGAGCACGTGGTCGCGGGAGAGGAGGTAGGGTGACTCTTACGGCGCCTTCCTCGCCGCCGCCCCCAGCTGTTTCACCCGAGCACGTGACTGCTAGGGTGGACTCGTCTGAGGAGGAGGCTACACGGACTCCGGTCCACGAGCCTCCGGTCCACGGGTCTTCGACCCACGAGCCTCGGGTCGACGGGCCTTCGGCCCACGAGACCCCGGAGGAGCACACGTCTGGATGGGGTACTTGGTCGGGTCAGCCTGAGGATGGCGGGGAGCCGAGTGGCCGTGCTGATGATGGCGGGGAGCCGAGTGGCCATGCTGATGATGGCAGGGAGCCGACTGATTTTGAGGAGGAGGGGGAGGAGGGGGCAACGTCTACCAGCGTGGTGCTACACAGCTCACGTCCGTGCCGGCGACCCGCAAGCAGAGGTGGTTGATTTTCCTTGATGGGGAGAGGTAAGTGCATTTAATCTTTTTGTACCTTTTGCATTCATGTTTCTTGAAATAACTAATGTGTTGGCCTTGTCATGCTGCAGGGGTTGGGACCACCATGAAAGTGTCCGCCGGCCCAACTCCATCCTTGGAGTTCTGATTCGGCAAAACTTTCCTGGGTTCGTCACGTTGCCTGGTGAGGGTCGGCTTCCAGAGGTTGGATTGAGTTGGGAGCACTACTTGGCTGCCCCGGCCCCGCCGGGTGAGATTATCGACGGTGTCTTGTGCAAGACGAGGGCAGACATGGTGATCAGAAAGTCCTGGGTCATTTCTCCTTTACACAATTAAAAATCTTCAACTAGCTAGTTATTAATTGTACTAATCAATATTGTCTCATTTGATTGCAGACATTCTACAGGTGTGAGGAGGCATACGAGGAGGAGGCGGCAGATGTTATCCAGAAGGAGTGCAAGCGCCTACTTCAGAAGTTACGACATGAGGCTCGGGTGCAGTCTATTCGAGACTACTACGCCGACCGTGGTATCAAGAAGTTCAAGCGGGTTTGCCGCGATAAGTTCTTGAGTAAGGAGCAGTACATGAAGGTAATTCTTAAGGCCTTGTACTTAATTCCTTCATTTAGTAATTCATAGCCGTAGCGCTGAAGTTTCTATTTGCTAACTTAGGCCCCTTAGAGATGGTGTGCGGATCGGATGGATTGTTGGGAGGTGTTGGTCGATGGGTGGTGCTCAAAAGAATGGCGGGCCACCCACAACGAGGCCAAGGACAAACATGCCCAAATGGAAGGTGTGCCACACCACCAAGGCAGCTCCAACTTATTTCAGTACGGGCAGAACTGGGTATGTGGTTTGCTTCATGATTCATGCAATTCATTCATCATGCTAGCTTTAGCCCTTTAATTACTAATTTACTTTGTTTCTCTCTTTCAGGCACGCTACAATAAGGCGGATAAGGTGCCAGAGGTGTACGACCTGTATGCCATGGCCCACACTGGCTCTTACAAGAAAGTCAAGGCATTCTCTACGTATGACCTCGATGGTCCAAAGAATTTCACCAACATCTCCGCCCACGACAAGCTCGTGCAATATAGAGATCAGGGGAAGGCGAGGAAAGGGGAGGACTTTAACCCGAGCCAGGGTCCCATTGATACAGAGTTGCTGATGATATCTGGTGGCGGGAGGTCCCATGGCTCCATAGCCATGGGAGATGGACTTATCCGTTGTCCTAGCACTCTCCCGTAGATCAAGGCGCATCAGTCGAGCTCCGCTCCTGAGATAAGGCCTCGTGAACGGCCAGTCCAACTTGCCATCAAGGTTAGTTATACGTACTCAGCTATCTTTCTCCATTACATTGTGTGCGCTTCCATCAATGATTACAAATGGTCATGTGAGTGGTTTTGTAGGCAGCTATACAGAGTGAGAGAGATAGAACGGAGAAACTTCTGGCGGAGGCGGTGGAGAGGCAGCGGGAGTTGGAGGAGAGGACGACAAAGATGTTGGAGGAGGAGAGGGCACAGAATGACATGCAGGCAAGGGCCATGTATGAGCTCCTTGTGGTAAGTTTCTTCTGCAGATTACTTGCTAGTCTTAACATTTGAGTCTCATTACTAACTAGTATGACTCTGTTGTGAAAACCAAATGTGCAGTCTGTGTGCGAGAAGTCCGGTCAGACCGCTCCGCCGATGCCAGTGATTTCTCCTGGGAGCACGGTGAGTTTAATTTGAATGGACATTACTTGCTAGTCTTAAAATTTGAGTGTCATAATGCTAACGAGACATTGGAAATGATCTTTGGTGCAGCTTAACTCCAGAAACGCATCGCACGATCCTTCTCCAGCTACCGGCACGAGCCAGCCCGCTCCTCCACCTCCCTGATCACGGTAAGTTTCTCTAGACTTAGACTTAGCTTTATTTCCTCCAATATGCTTACCATAATGACCTAGAGTTAGCTTCTTTTCCTTCAAAATGACTTAATAAGCTTACTTATGTCAAAAATTGCATAATTAACTTAGTTAGCTCATAAATGATCCATTTTACCTAAGTTAGATCTAATATGACTCATTTTACCTTAGTTAGCTTACAAGTGATCCAATTTATCCAAGTTAGCTCTAAAATGACCCATTTTAGTAGATTAGCTCGTAAATGATCCATTTTACCTACGTTAGCTTTAAAATGACCCATTTCACCTAGGTTAGTCCAAAATGACTCATTTCACCTAGGTTAGCTCCAAAATGACCCATTTCACGTAGGTTAGCTCCAAAATGACCCATTTCACCTAGATTTGCTCCTAAACGATCAATTTCACCTAAGTTAGCTAAAAACGATCCATTTCACCTAAATTAGCTCTTAAATGATCCATTTCACCTAAGTTAGGTCATAAACGACCCATTTCAACTAAGTTAGCTCATAAAAACTCATAAATGATGCATTTCACCTAAGTTAGCTCAAAAACGATCCATTTCACCTAAGTTAGCTCATAAACGATCCATTTCACCTAAGTTAGCTCATAAACGACCCATTTCAACTAAGTTAGCTCATAAATGATCCATTTCAACTAAGTTAGCTCATAAACAACCCATTTCAACTTTTGTTAGCTCATATATGATCCATTTCACCTAAGTTAGCTCATAAATGACATATACTTCTTGTTCTAGTCTTCTTCTTGTTCTAGTCACCTATTTCTAACTTTCTTATTTACCATTTTGCAGATTTCATTCACTTCATGGAAGCTAGCTTGCTATGATGGAGTGCTTGCTTTTCCTTTGATAAAACTTTGCATTGTATCTAGCTTGCTATGATAGAACTTGCTATCTTGACGAAACTTTGCATTGTAATATGTATATGGATGGAACTTGCTTATGTATGAACAATGTGTATGGATGGAACTTGCTTATGTATGAACAATGTGTATGGATGAAACTGATGTGATATGTGATATGAAACTTATGTGCTAGATATGTGATATGGAAATATATCTATATATGTCATATATATATTTGCTGTGAAAATTGTTGGATTAAAAAAACAGAAAAAAGAGACAATATGCAGGCCCTTTGCCGTCTGCCACCGACAACAAAGGGCTCTTTGCCATCAGCAGCGGACGGCAAAGAGGCCACATGGTAGGCAACTGTGCTTCCTGGGAGGCTGACCAATTTGGTCAGTTTGCCATCAGCAGCACACGGCAAAGGCTTTGCCGTCCGCAGCAGACGACAAAGGCCTGCCGTTAACCACCTAACGGAGTAACAACGAATTTACTGCCGTCCGTCTTCTTTGCCGTCCGCTGCTGATGGCAAAGGCCCCTTTGCCGTCAGGTGCCCGAAGCAGACGGCAACGCAGCTCTTTGTCGTCCCCTACTTTGCCGTCACCTTTTGCCGTCCGCGGCTGACGGAAAAGGTCTTTGCCGTCCGCCATCCATGCCTTTGCCGTCCGCCGTGGCTGATGGCAAAGTAGCAGATTCCTGTAGTGCCGCAGGTTCAACGAGCCACTTGTGCGACTCGATAGAAGGTGGTGCAGGTACTCCGGCATTACCACGCAGCCACCGCTGCGAAGCACCCGGTGGCAAGTCACCCCACAACTCGGGGTCAACCTCCCCTCCACCTTCCTCGCCCTCCTCCTGACCCTCCTCCTCGGCCTCCTCCTCCTCGGTGTCCTCCTCCTTGGCATCCTCCTCCTCACCCTCCTCCTCCTCGACATCAGGAACATACTCCTCCTCCTCAGACTCAGAAGCTGCATCAGCATAGGAGGGCATTGAAGAAGACCCTCCTATTTCGGACACGGCCTGGAGTTTTTTGGCCCGGTTGCCTCTCCCCCCACCTCCTCGTCCTCTAGGGGCTCTCCCTGTTGGGGAACGTAGTAATTTCAAAAAAATTCCTACGTACACGCAAGATCATGGTGATGACATAGCAACGAGAGGGGAGAGTGTTGTCCACGTACCCTCGTAGACCGTAAGCGGAAGCATTATGACAACGCGGTTGATGTAGTCGTACGTCTTCACGATCCGACCGATCCAAGCACCGAATGTACGGCACCTCCGAGTTCAGCACACGTTCAGCTAGATGACGATCCCCGGGCTCCGATCCAGCAAAGCTTCGGGGATGAGTTCCATCAGTACGACTGCGTGGTGACGATGATGATGTTCTACCGGCGCAGGGCTTCGCCTAAACTCCGCGACGATATGACCGAGGTGGAATATGGTGGAGGGGGGCACCGCACACGGCTAAGGAACGATCCGTAGATCAACTTGTGTGTCCTGGGGTGCCCCCCTGCCCCCGTATATAAAGGAGGGAGGGGGGAGGCCGACCGGCCCTTGTGGGCGCGCCAAGGAGGAGGAGTCCTCCTTCTAGTAGGAGTAGGACTCCCCCTTTCCTACTCCTACTAGGAGGGGGAAGGAAGGGGAAGAGGGGGGAAGGAAAGAGGGGGGCGCCGCCCCCCCTCCTAGTCCAATTTGGACCAGAGGGAGAGGGGGCGTGTGGCCCACCCTGGCCGCCCCTCTCTCTTTCCACCAAGGCCCATGTGGCCCATTATCTCTCCCCGGGGGATTCCTGTAACCCTCCGGCACTCCGGTTTTCTCCGACAACATCCGGAACACTTCCGGTGTCCGAATATAGTCGTCCAATATATCAATCTTTATGTCTCGACCATTTCGAGACTCCTCGTCCTGTCCGTGATCACATCCAGGACTCCGAACAAACTTTGGTACATCAAAACTTATAAACTCATAATAAAATTGTCATCGTAACGTTAAGCGTGCGGACCCTACGGGTTTGAGAACTATGTAGACATGACCTAGAACTATTCTCGGTCAATAACCAATAGCGGAACCTGGATGACCATATTGGTTCCTACATATTCTACGAAGATCTTTATCGGTCAAACCGCATAACAACATACGTTGTTCCCTTTGTCATCGGTATGTTACTTGCCCGAGATTTAATCGTCGGTATCCAATACCTAGTTCAATCTCGTTACTCGCAAGTCTCTTTACTCGTTATGTAATGCATCATCCCGTAACCAACTCATTGGTCACATTGCTTGCAAGGCTTATAGTGATGTGCATTACCGAGAGGGCCCAGAGATACCTCTCCGACAATCGGAGTGACAAAACCTAATCTCGAAATACGCCAACTCAACATGTACCTTCGGAGACACCTGTAGTACTCCTTTATAATCACCCAGTTACGTTGTGACGTTTGGTAGTACCCAAAGTGTTCCTTCGGTAAACGGGAGTTGCATAATCTCATAGTTACAGGAACATGTATAAGTCATGAAGAAAGCAATAGCAATATACTAAACGATCAAGTGCTAGGCTAACGGAATGGGTCATGTTAATAACATCATTCTCCTAATGATGTGATCCCATTAATCAAATGACAACACATGTCTATGGTTAGGAAACATAACCATCTTTGATTAATGAGCTAGTCAAGTAGAGGCATACTAGTGACTATATGTTTGTCTATGTATTCACACATGTATCATGTTTCCGGTTAATACAATTCTAGCATGAATAATAAACATTTATCATGATATGAGGAAATAAATAATAACTTTATTATTGCCTCTAGGGCATATTTCCTTCAGTCTCCCACTTGCACTAGAGTCAATAATCTAGATTACATAGTAATGATTCTAACACCCATGGAGTCTTGGTGTTGATCATGTTTTGCTCGTGAGAGAGGCTTAGTCAATGGGTCTGCAACATTTAGATCCGTATGTATCTTGCAAATTTCTATGTCTCCCACTTGGACTTGGTCCCGGATGGAATTGAAGTGTCTCTTGATGTGCTTGGTCCTCTTATGAAATCTGGATTCCTTTGCCAAAGCAATTGCACCAGTATTGTCACAGAAGATCTTCATTGGTCCCGATGCACTAGGTATGACACCTAGATCGGTAATGAACTCCTTCATCCAGACTCCTTCATTTGCTGCTTCCGAAGCAGCTATGTACTCAGCTTCACATGTAGATCCCACCACGATGCTTTGTTTAGAACTGCACCAACTTACAGCTCCACCGTTTAATAAAAACACGTATCTGGTTTGCGATTTAGAATCGTCCGGATCAGTGTCAAAGCTTGCATCGACGTAACCATTTACGACTAGCTCTTTGTCACCTCCATATACGAGAAACATATCCTTAGTCCTTTTCAGGTATTTCAGGATGTTCTTGACCGCTGTCCAGTGATCCACTCCTGGATTACTTTGGTACCTCCCTGCCAAACTTATTGCTAAGCATACGTCAGGTCTAGTACACAGCATTGCATACATGATAGAGCCTATGGCTGAAGCATAGGGAACATCTTTCATTTTCCCTCTATCTTTTGCTGTGGTCGGGCATTGAGTTTGACTCAACTTCACACCTTGAAGCACGGGCAAGAACCCTTTCTTTGCCTGATCCATTTTGAACTTTTTCAAAATTTTATCAAGGTATGTGCTTTGTGATAGTCCTATTAAGAGTCTTGATCTATCTCTATAGATCTTGATGCCCAATATGTAAGCAGCTTCACCTAGATCTTTCATTGAAAAACTTTTATTCAAGTATCCCTTTATGCTATCTAGAAATTCTATATCATTTCCAATTAATAATATGTCATCTACATATAATATCAGAAATGCTACAGAGCTCCCACTCACTTTCTTGTAAATACAGGCTTCTCCAAAAGTCTGTATAAAACCATATGCTTTGATCACACTATCAAAGCGTTTATTCCAACTCCGATATGCTTGCACCAGTCCATAAATGGATCGCTGGAGCTTGCATACTTTGTTAGCACCTTTTGGATCAACAAAACCTTCTGGCTGCATCATATACAACTCTTCTTCCATAAATCCATTCAAGAATGCAGTTTTGACATCCATTTGCCAGATTTCATAATCATGAAATGCAGCAATGGCTTACATGATTCGGACAGACTTAAGCATCACTACGGGTGAGAAAGTCTCATCGTAGTCAACCCCTTGAACTTGTTGAAAACCTTTTGCGACAAGTCGAGCTTTATAGACAGTTACATTACCATCAGCGTCAGTCTTCTTCTTAAAGATCCATTTGTTCTCAATGGCCTACCGATCATCGGGCAAGTCAACCAAAGTCCATACTTTGTTCTCATACATGGATCCCATCTCAGATTTCATGGCCTCTAGCCATTTTGCGGAATCTGGGCTCATCATCGCTTCCTCATAGTTCGTAGGTTCGTCATGGTCAAGTAACATGATTTCCAGAATAGGATTACCGTACCACTCTGGTGCGGATCTTACTCTGGTAGACCTTCGAAGTTCAGTAGAAACTTGATTTGAAGTTTCATGATCAATATCATTAGCTTCCTCACTAATTGGTGTAGGTGTCACAGGAACCGATTCATGTAATGAACTACTTTCCAATAAGGGAGCAGGTACAGTTACCTCATCAAGTTCTACTTTCCTCCCACTCACTTCTTTCGAGAGAAACTCCTTCTCTAGAAAGGATCCATTCTTAGCAACGAATGTCTTGCCCTCGGATCTGTGATAGAAGGTATACCCAACTGTTTCTTTTGGGTATCCTATGAAGACACATTTCTCCGATTTAGGTTCGAGCTTATCTGGTTGAAGTTTTTCACATATGCATCGCAGCCCCAAACTTTAAGAAACGACAACTTTGGTTTCTTGCCAAACCACAGTTCATAAGGCGTCGTCTCAACAGATTTTGATGGTGCCCTATTTAACGTGAATGTGGCCGTCTCTAAAGCATAACCCCAGAACGATAGCGGTAAATCAGTAAGAGACATCATAGATCGCACCATATCTAGTAAAGTACGATTAGGATGTTTGGACACACCATTTCGTTGTGGTGTTCCGGGTGGCGTGAGCTGCGAAACTATTCCGCATTGTTTCAAATGTAAACCAAACTCGTAACTCAAATATTCTCCTCCACAATCAGATCATAGGAATTATATTTTCTTGTTACGATGATTTTCCACTTCACTCTGAAATTCTTTGAACTTTTCAAATGTTTCAGACTTGTGTTTCATTAAGTAGATATACCCATATCTGCTTAAATCATCTGTGAAGGTGAGAAAATAACGATATCCGCCATGAGCTTCAACATTCATCGGACCGCATACATCTGTATGTATGATTTCCGACAAATCTGTTGCTCTCTCCATAGTATCGGAGAACAATGTTTTAGTCATCTTGCCCATGAGGCACGGTTCGCAAGTACCAAGTGATTCATAATCAAGTGATTCCAAAATTCCATCAGTATGGAGTTTCTTCATGCGCTTTACACCGATATGACCTAAACGGCAGTGCCACAAATAAGTTGCACTATCATTATTAACTCTGCATCTTTTGGCTTCGACATTATGAATATGTATATCACTACTATCGAGATTCAACAAAAATAGACCACTCTTCAAGGGTGCATGACCATAAAAGATATTACTCATATAAATAGAACAACCATTATTCTCTGATTTAAATGAATAACCGTCTCGCATCAAACAAGATCCAGATATAATGTTCATGCTCAACGCTGGCACCAAATAACAATTATTCAGGTCTAAAACTAATCCCGAAGGTAGATGTAGAGGTAGCGTGCCGACCGCGATCACATCGACTTTGGAACCGTTTCCCACGCGCATCGTCACCTCATCCTTTGCCAGTGCTCGCTTATTCCGTAGTCCCTGTTTCGAGTTGCAAATGTTAGCAACAGAACCAGTATCAAATACCCAGGTGCTACTGCGAGCTCTAGTAAGGTACACATCAATAACATGTATATCACATATACCTTTGTTCACCTTGCGATCCTTCTTATCCGCCAAATACTTGGTGCAGTTCTGCTTCCAGTGTCCAGTCTGCTTGAAGTAGAAGCACTCAGTCTTAGGCTTAGGTCCAGACTTGGGTTTCTTCTCTTGAGCAGCAACTTGCTTGCTGTTCTTCTTGAAGTTCCCCTTCTTCTTCCCTTTGCCCTTTTTCTTGAAACTAGTGGTCTTGTTAACCATCAACACTTGACGCTCCTTCTTTATTTCTACTTCCGCAGCTTTTAGCATTGCGAAGAGCTCGGGAATTGTCTTGTTCATCCCTTGCATATTATAGTTCATCACGAAGCTCTTGTAGCTTGGTGGCAGTGATTGGAGAATTCTGTCAATGACACTATCATCAGGAAGATTAACTCCCAGTTGAATCAAGTGATTATTATACCCAGACATTTTGAGTATGTGTTCACTGACAGAACTATTCTCCTCCATCTTGCAGCTATAGAACTTATTGGAGACTTCATATCTCTCAATCTGGGCATTTGCTTGAAATATTAACTTCAACTCCTGGAACATCTCATATGCTCCATGACGTTCAAAACGTCGTTGAAGACCCGGTTCTAAGCTGTAAAGCATGGCACACTGAACTATCGAGTAGTCAGCAGCTTTGCTCTGCTAGACGTTCTTAACATCGTCAGTTGCATCAGCAGCAGGCCTGGCACCCAGCGGTGCTTCCAGGACATAATTCTTCTGTGCAGCAATGAGGATAATTCTCAAGTTACGGACCCAGTCCGTGTAATTGCTACCATCATCTTTCAACTTTGCTTTCTCAAGGAACGCATTAAAATTCAACGGAACAACAACACGAGCCATCTATCTACAACAAACCTAGATAAGCAAAATACTATCAGGTACTAAGTTCATGATAAATTTAAGTTCAATTAATCATATTACTTAAGAACTCCCACTTAGACAGACATCTCTCTAGTCATCTAAGTGATCACGTGATCCAAATCAACTAAACCATAACCGATCATCACGTGAGATGGAGTAGTTTTCAATGGTGAACATCACTATGTTGATCATATCTACTATATGATTCACGCTCGACCTTTCGGTCTCCGTGTTCCGGGGCCATATCTGCATATTCTAGGCTTGTCAAGTTTAACCTGAGTATTCCGTGTGTGCAAAAATGGCTTGCACCTGTTGTAGATGGACGTAGAGCTTATCACACCCGATCATCACGTGGTGTCTGGGTACGACGAACTTTGGCAACGGTGCATACTCAGGGAGAACACTTCTTGATAATTTTAGTGAGAGATCATCTTAAAATGCTACCGTCAATCAAAGCAAGATAAGATGCATAAAGGATAAACATCACATGCAATCAATATAAGTGATATGATATGGCCATCATCATCTTGTGCTTGTGATCTCCATCTCCGAAGCACCGTCGTGATCACCATCGTCACCGGCGCGACACCTTGATCTTCATCGTAGCATCGTTGTCGTTTATGCCGTCTATTGCTTCTACGACTATCGCTACCGCTTAGTGATAAAGTAAAGCAATTACAGGGCGTTTGCATTTCATACAATAAAGCGACAACCATATGGCTCCTGCCAGTTGCCGATAACTTCGGTTACAAAACATGATCATCTCATACAATAAAATATAGTATCACGTCTTGACCATATCACATCACAACATGCCCTGCAAAAACAAGTTAGACGTCCTCTACTTTGTTGTTGCAAGTTTTACGTGGCCGCTACGGGCTTAGCAAGAACCGTTCTTACCTAAGCATCAAAACCACAACGATAGTTCGTCAAGTTAGTGTTGTTTTAACCTTCGCAAGGACCGGGCGTAGCCACACTCGATTCAGCTAAAGTGAGCGAGACAGACACCCGCCAGTCACCTTTAAGCACGAGTGCTCGTAACGGTGAAACCAGTCTCGCGTAAGCGTACGCGTAATGTCGGTCCGGGACGCTTCATCTCACAATACCGCCGAACCAAAGTATGACATGCTGGTAAGCAGTATGACTTGTATCGCCCACAACTCACTTGTGTTCTACTCGTGCATATGACATCTACGCATAAAACCAGGCTCGGATGCCACTGTTGGGGAACATAGTAATTTCAAAAAAATTCCTACATACACGCAAGATCATGGTGATGACATAGCAACAAGAGGGGAGAGTGTTGTCCATGTACCCTCGTAGACCGTAAGCAGAAGCGTTATGACAACGCGGTTGATGTAGTCGTACGTCTTCACGATCCGACCGATCCAAGCACTGAACGTACGGCACCTCCAAGTTCAGCACACGTTCAGCTCGATGAAGATCCCCGGGCTCCGATCCAGCAAAGCTTCGGGGATGAGTTCCATCAGCACGACGGCGTGGTGACGATGATGATGTTCTACCGGCACAGGGCTTCGCCTAAACTCCGCGACGATATGACCGAGGTGGAATATGGTGGAGGGGGGCACCGCACACAGCTAAGGAACGATCCGTAGATCAACTTGTGTGTCCTGGGGTGCCCCCCTTCCCCCGTATATAAAGGAGGGAGGGGGGAGGCCGGCCGGCCCTTGTGGGCGCGCCAAGGAGGAGGAGTCCTCCTAGTAGGAGTAGGACTCCCCCTTTCCTACTCCTACTAGGAGGGGGGAGGAAGGGGAAGAGGGGGGGAAGGAAAGAGGGGGGCGCCGTCCCCCATCCTAGTCCAATTCGGACCAGAGGGAGAGGGGGCGCGCGGCCCACCATGGCCGCCCCTCTCTCTTTCCACCAAGGCCCATGTGGCCCATTATTTCTCCCCGGGGGGTTCCGGTAACCCTTCGGCACTCCAGTTTTCTCCGACAACGTCCGGAACACTTCCGGTGTCCGAATATAGTCGTCCAATATATCAATCTTTAGGTCTCGACCATTTCGATACTCCTCGTCATGTCCGTGATCACATCCGGGACTCCGAACAAACTTCGGTACATCAAAACTTATAAACTCATAATAAAACTGTGATTGTAACGTTAAGCGTGCGGACCCTACGGGTTCGAGAACTATGTAGACATGACCTAGAACTATTCTCGGTCAAAAACCAATAGCGGAACCTGGATGCCCATATTGTTTCCTACATATTCTATGAAGATCTTTATCGGTCAAACCGCATAACAACATACGTTGTTCCCTTTGTCATCGGTATGTTACTTGCCCGAGATTTGATCATCAGTATCCAATACCTAGTTCAATCTCGTTACCGGCAAGTCTCTTTACTCGTTACGTAATGCATCATCCCATAACCAACTCATTGGTCACATTGCTTGCAAGGCTTATAGTGATGTGCATTACCGAGAGGGCCCAGAGATACCTCTCCGACAATCGGAGTGACAAAACCTAATCTCGAAATACGCCAACTCAACATGTACCTTCGGAGACACCTGTAGTACTCCTTTATAATCACCCAGTTACGTTGTGACGTTTGGTAGTACCCAAAGTGTTCCTTCGGTAAACGGGAGTTGCATAATCTCATAGTTACAGGAACATGTATAAGTCATGAAGAAAGCAATAGCAATATACTAAACGATCAAGTGCTAGGCTAACGGAATGGGTCATGTTAATAACATCATTCTCCTAATGATGTGATCCCATTAATCAAATGACAACACATGTCTATGGTTAGGAAACATAACCATCTTTGATTAATGAGCTAGTCAAGTAGAGGCATACTAGTGACTATATGTTTGTCTATGTATTCACACATGTATCATGTTTCCGGTTAATACAATTCTAGCATGAATAATAAACATTTATCATGATATGAGGAAATAAATAATAACTTTTGTTATTGCCTCTAGGGCATATTTCCTTCACTCCCCCCACCCCCTCCTCCTCTAGGGTCTCCTCCCCCAACCCCTCCACCTCCCTGTGAGGTGCCATCCTCGCGTAGTCGGGAGGGAACCTCGTGGGCTCGTCCACTCCGAGTAAGTCCTCCTTTGAGTTTACTGAGGAAACTGGCACCACTAGACTTGCCCATGATTAGCAAACCTGCATTGAGAAGAGAATAAACAATTGTAATGATCATTAAAAGACATTAATAACAAAAGAGCACATTAAGTATACTATTGTAATGATCATTAAAAGAACATACATTTTCTAGAACCCATATGAATCATCACTATTGTAATCTATTTGTCGACCGGTCTCATCATCACTATCCCGCATATCTTCTTCGTTGTCTGACGGAGGTGGAGGCTCTTCCTCATCGTCAGCGTCAGCGTCTTGATTTAACTTTTCAAGCATAATTATGTCTCTTTGATTTACAACTGCCTCACCATCAATCCATGCGCCGTTGTCGTTTGGGTCCAGGTCAACATAACCCAAGTCATCATCCTCCTTGTTTCGGACCACGTCATCATGTTCCTCTTGAAAGAACACTCCCTCGTATGTCATGGGGTTTATGTTGTAGTAATCATCATCGTTCAGGTCCGGTAGCTTACCATGTGGCGACACCTTGAACACAACTTCCCAACCCTTTAGGTACTCTTTCTGGCATGGATAAGGCAGATAATATACTTGTGTGGCCTGGGTAGCGGTGATAAAGAGATCAACTCCGGCATAGACGGTTGATGGTTTAACTTCAACTAAACTAACAGAAGGCGTATGTCTCAGACCCTTTTTGGGGTCGAACCATCGGCATTTGAACACAGTGAGACTTAGGTGTTTACGGCCACGTTTGAATATAAGCTCGTATATTTTCCTACCCTTCCGTAGTAATCTACTTTATTATCTCCTTCGGTGAATACTCCGGTATTTATGGTTTTGGGATCAGGCCGACTGTTCTGGTGCTCCTCTGTATGGAAGCGATACCCATTCACATCATACTTTTGGCATGTCATGACGGTAGGGTCAAAACCCATGGAAACCCATCTCAATTCTTCATCCATTGATTCGTTCGGATCATTTCCCTACAAGTTTAATTGAAATTATAGGGTGCATGAGTTTAATTGGAAGTGTGAAATGGGTAATAGGGAAGTGTGAAATATTACTTTCTCCATGAACCATGCAGCGAAAATTTTCCTTCCATCAGCACCCTTTCGGAGAAGAGCAAGTGCCTCCGCTTTAGTAGGAGGCAGCATTCCCGTCCACTCTTCCTCAACGAATCGACTATAATAAGAAAAGCGGTATAAGAACTAGGCAAAGTGAACATAATGAATTGACTAAAAGAATGGTGCAAAGGTATTACCTCATCCACTCATCCTCAACTTCCTTGATGTTGTGCAAGATATAGAACGTGACATCCTCCCACTCATCTCGTAGCATGACATAAGATGTCGAGCATCCAGCCCTGCCACCTTGCCCGATGAATAGAGGCAACTTGGGTTTATACTTGGGTTCTTCTGTATTGTATCAAGACATCTTATTGTGCAACGTGGGAACATGGTCCGGATAGTAGGCTGTCCTGAGGTCTGCCACGTCCTCTAGGATAACTGCCTCAGCTATGGAAGCTTCAATCTTAGCTTTGTTTCCACATTTCTGTCTCAGATGCTTGTTCTGTATCTCAGGGATGTAATACCAACGATACTGCACAGGCCCCCCCAACAATACCTCGTTCGCAAGGTGCAAAATGAGATGTGTCATCGGAGTAAATAAGCCTGGCGGAAAGATCTTCTCTAGCTTGCATATCAACTCCGGCGCCTTCTTATGCATTTCTTTTATCTTCTCAGGACATACTTCTTTAGCACAAAGTGTTCGGAAGAAATGGCTTAACTCTGCAAGCACACGCCAGACACACTCGGGAACATAGCCCCGAACCATCACCGACATAATCCGCTCAATCCATACATGATAGTCATGACTCTTGAGCCCGCTCACTCTGCCCGTTGAAAGATTGACCCCCTTACTTATATTCGACGCATAACCATCAGTGAACTTCACGACGTGTTTCAGCCACTTGAATGCCTCCATCTTATGATCCTTTTTAAGTACGAAGTCAGCATCTGGCTTGAACCAAGATTTTCGACTGCCTGTGGGAGGTTGCATGTGAAGACGTGGTCTATCACAAATATTCTGTTGATCGACTCTAGCATTAACATTATCCTTTGTCTTATCAGGAATGTTGAGGATCGTGTTAAAAAGGGACTCTGCGACATTCTTTTCTGTGTGCATCACGTCAATGTTGTATGGAAGTTTGAGGTCCTTAAAATAGGGAAGCTGTGTGAAGGGGGTAATGTGAGTCCAATTGTGCGTCTCACCATATCCTTCAAAACATTTTTTTCCCTTTACCTTTGCCTTTGCCTTTGCCTTTGCCTTTGCCTTTCCCTTCACCGGTAGGCTTAAGAGCTTTGAGCTGAGCAAGCACATCCGCACCAGAAAATGTTGGAATCTCGTTTACTTCATGGACAATTTGCCTTTTGTGAAGTTCTTCTTGTCTTCCCTATCAGGATGGTCTGGAGGGAGGAACTGTCGATGCAGGTCAAAGGCAACATACTTGCCACCCTTCTTCAGCCAAATGAAAATCAAGGCCTGCATGCACACTGGGCAAGGCATTTTTCCACTTGTACACCATCCGCAGAACAGGGCATAGCTGGGAAAGTCATGCATGCAATACTGTAGCCAAACTTTCATCAAGAAATTTTTTTGCAGATGCCGGTCGTATGTCAACCTCGGGAAGTACCAAGAATGGTGCAAATCATCCATCAATGGCTGCATAAACACACTCAAATTCTTCCTTCGATATTCAGGCCCCGGAATTATAAGCGACAGGAACATGGCTTGCGTTGCATTATGGCGCCGAGAGGGAGATTGAGCGAAATAACAAATACGGGCCAGCAGCTGTATGGATTAGACGACATACCATATGGATTGAACCCATCACCTGTTATAGCAATTCTGACATTCCCAGCCTCGGCTGCTTCCTCCGTGTACTTTATATCGAATGACTTCCATGCTTCACCTTCTGATGTATGTACAATTTTTTTTGGATTGTACCTTTTCCCTTCCTTGTGCCACTTCATCATTTTGGCAGACTCCTCGGTGATGAAAAGCATTTGCAGTCTTTTTATAAAATGAAGATACCGAAGAACCTTCATAGGGATTTTCAGCTGCTGCTTCTGACCATGCTTATCGACCACCTCAATATACCGAGAGGAACCGCACTTCCTACAGTAGTTGTCATCCGCATACTCATGCCTAAACAAAAGGCAATTCTTTGGACAAACATGTATTTTCTCATAGTCCATGGAGAGCGCCTTCATGATTTTCTTCGTACCGTACATGGTTTTTGGCAGTTCATGGCCCTCGGGCAGGCTGTTAGCCCATACTCCCAGAAATGCTTTGAAGCAACCTCGACTACAGCCGTACTCAGCCTTGACTGCCATCAGTTGCGAGATGGCATCCAGCACAGACAGCTTGGCACCCTCATAGAGAGGTTTCTTTGACGAGGCCAAGATTAACAGGAAGGCCTTTGCGGTTTCCTCCGGCTCCTCCGGTTCATTCGCTAAATGTGACGGAGGTGTCGGTTGTGCAGCAAAGACATCATCTAGCATGTCTCTAACCCCATCGTCCTCATAACCAGCGACGCGTTGTCGTATCACATCCTCTCTACCACGGTCCTGCTAGGCAAAGTTTATCGGCATATTAAAGTTGGGCATAAATCCATTCGTGCGAAGGTGCTTAGTCATCTCACTCTTATCTCTGCGGATACGTCTCTTACATTTGGCACACGGGCATTCTGGCACAATCCTCATTGGACTACGGAATATCTCTTTCAAAAACACATCAGTTTTCTCGACCCACTCTGTTGTTACTTGATTCCGACGGAAAAACCCACTATACATCCACTGATTATCTGTCATCTCTGCTTTATTGGAAGCCACACAACAAAATTAAAGATTCATTTAAATTACCCACATCAATATTTTATTTTTTACAAGGTTGACGAGAAACGACATTTAATCCACCTACATCTCTAATAGGTAAAGATGGGTCCTAATCCCACCCGAGAGTGTGTAGATTGAGTACGGTCCATGCTCTACCCCATTCCGAGACAAAATTTCGGCACCACCTCCCCGCTGTTCTCCAAAGACACGTCTCGGCAAAATGCCGAGAGAATGTGCATCTGGAGAACAACGGGGAGACGCCGCCGAAATCCTGTCTCGGAATGGGGTAGATCATGAACAACGTACCCAATCTACACATCCTCGGGCTGCCCGTGGAAAGCGCTGGACAATCCGAAAGAGCTGCGGTGATAAATATGCAATTGAATGCATACTTATCGATGCAACTCTTTCGGACGGGAGACCTAGGTTACGCGACTTGATGTGAAAATTCAATCTAGTGACATGGAAAAAAGTGGACGAGGTCATGGAACTGTTGCTCACCCTCCGATGTACAGGATGTAGTCAATCAAAGGAGGGACGATCGTGGACAAACACCTCCAACGTGGATGATCACTCCACGAAGATGGAACACCACAAATCCTGTTAATTCCACCGAGTGATAAAAATTTAGGTCATCACCTCACATTAAGCATTGGCACAACATTATGAATGAACTTGAAACAACATGTCAAATTGTAAAAAAAAACTCTAAACCCGTTCCTACTCCATTCCTCTCTCCCCCATTCTTTCTCTCTTATAAAAAAACAAACGGAGCTCGTTCATACTCCATTATCTTCCCTCGCTCATCTCTTTACATGCACATATTGAAAAACTTGAGCAATATCTAAGTGTCCAAATTCACAAAATTGAGCAATATCCATCAATGCATCCATCTATCACAAACTTCACCATCAATCTGTACATGCATGCATATATCCATTCATCACATATCCATCTATGCAAAAAAATAGTAACAAAATGCAAAAAAAAAAAAAAATTCTCACCTTGGCCGCGCCGGTGCAGCGGGCAGCAGGGAGGCCGGGGGCAGCCGCCGGGGAAGGGTGGATGGGGCCGGCCGGGGCGCAGCAGGGCGTGGGTGGAGGGGCGCAGCAGGGCAGGGTGGACGGGGCCGGTCGGTGCAGCTGGACAGGGAGGGCGCGGGGTCGGGGACGAGTGTGGACGACG
>NC_041393.1:2282109-2283069 GCF_002162155.2 Triticum dicoccoides | reverse complement strand
ACGCGGGCGACGGGGAGCGGCGGTGGCGGCGCGGGTCGAGCTGGCGGCGGCGCGGGTCGAGCAGCGGGTCGGGGCGAATGAGTGGTTGACGGGGTCGACCGACTGAGGATAAGGTCGAACTATGCCGACGGCTAAGCCGTCGGCATAGGTAGCGATGCCACGTGGCACCTATGCCGACGGCTTAGCCGTAGGCATAGTTGTTTTTATTTTTTAATGTTCTTAATAGCTTATATTTTTTCTTCTTTCTGTTTTTTTATTTCATATAAATTTTTGATGTTTTTATAGTCATAAGTTATATTTTTTATATTTTTTTATGTATTATTATTTCATATGCTTTTTTAATGTTTTCTTAACGCTGCTCGGCCCTCTCCTCTCCCGGAACCACACAGAGGGGAGGTGAAGTTGCCGCGTGGCCTTTTTTTTGCAACAACTTCTATACATGTTTAACATTTTAAAAAAATATTATTAACTGTCTTCAAATATATTTTTAGTGTATATTATTTTCATACGCATTGAAAAGTTTCGTTTACATCTAAAATGAGGGACCGACGCGTCGTTTCCCCCCTCCAGGTGCCGGCGGCGGCGCCGTCCGTGACGCGTGCCGCCTCTTCGGACATGCCACAACACCACCAGCATGTATGAGGGCCCGGTACGACGCTCCGGTGGCATTGCTACCCCCCAGGGCCCCTGTCCCGGCTAACCTTGTAGCGTTTGACCACGGGATCTAACCCTGTACCGTTTGACCAGTGGACCTCTCCACCCGGTTGTGTCGGGTCGGCCCAGAGGGACACCGAGGAGCAACATCCGGGCCAAACCCACAGCTACATCCACTCCGTGTAGACACGACGCGGTAGTTTCCCCCCTCCAGGTGCCGGCGGCGGCACGTCCGTGAGGGGGGCCACGCACCGGAGACACGTGCCGCCTCTTCGGACATGCCATAACACCAGCCCGCATGTATGA
>NC_041393.1:2279577-2280358 GCF_002162155.2 Triticum dicoccoides | reverse complement strand
ACTCCGTGTAGACCCGACGCGTCCGTTTCCCCCCTCTAGGTGCCGGCGGCGGCGCCGTCCGTGACGGTGGCCACACCCCGGAGACGCGTGCCGCCTCTTCAGACATGCCACAACACCACCCCGCATGTATGAGGGCCCGGTATGATGCTCCGGTGGCATTGCTACCCCCCAGGGCCCCCGTCCCGCCTAACCCTGGAGCGGTTGACCACGGGATCTAGACCTTTGACTTCCCACGGACGGGCTTTGACCAGTGGACCTCTCCACCCGGTTGTGTCGGGTCGGCCCAGAGGGACACCGGGGAGCAACATCCGGGCCAAACCAACAGCTAAATCCACTCCGTGTAGACCCGACGCGTCCGCTCCCCCCCCTCCAGGTGCCGGCGGCGGCGCCGTCTGTGACGGGGGCCACGCACCGGAGATGCGTGCCGCCTCTTCGGACATGCCACAACACCACCCCGCATATATGAGGGCCCGGTACGACGCTCCGGTGGCATTGCTACCCCCCAGGGCCCCCGTCCCGCCTAACCCTGGAGCGGTTGACCACGGGATCTAGCCCTTGACTTTGCACGGACGGGCTTTGACCAGTGGACCTCTCCACCCGGTTGTGTCAGGTCGGCCCAGAGGGACACCGGGGAGCAACATCCAGGCCAAACCCATAGCTAAATCCACTCCGTGTAGAACCGACGCGGCAGTTTCCCCCCTCCAGGTGCTGGCGACGGCGTCGTCCGTGACGGGGGACACACCCCGGAAATGCGTGTCACCTCTTCGGACATGCCACAACA
>NC_041393.1:2269698-2279014 GCF_002162155.2 Triticum dicoccoides | reverse complement strand
CCAGCGGACCTCTCCACCCGGTTGTGTTATGTCAGCCCATACGAACACCTGGAGCAACCTCCCGGCCAAACCCACAGCAAGATCTCGTCCCTGAAGACCTGACGCGTCCGTTTTCCCCCTCCAGGTGCCGGCGGCGACGCCGTCCGTGAGGAGGGCCACACCCCGGAGAAGTGTGCGCCTCTTCAGACATGCCACCACACCACCCGACATGTATAAGGGACCGGCACGACACTCCGGTGGCAATGCTACCCCCCGGGCCCCCGTCCCGCCTAACCCCTGAAGCGATTGACCACGAGATCTAGCCCTTTGACTTTCACGGACGGACGTCGTATCCTTCCTGAAGGCGCCGCCTTGGAGCGCATGGTTCGTCATATGTAGCTTCATATCTTCGGGGCAGTAGTGCTAGGAGTGGTGTTGCTGCGCTCAGTGCCTATGTATCCTGTCTTGGGTGTGTGCGTGTGTTGCGGTGGCGTGGCGTGTGGTTGTACTGGATGCTTGCGGTTTGGTGCTTTATATATAAAGCGAGGCGAAAGCCTTTTTGGATAAGTGAAGGGTGCATTCATCCTCAATGTCGTAGTCAGCCAGAGTTAACCCATCCTCCAGCTCCTCCGTGCCAAACATAAGGCGCTGCTGATCCTGAATCTTCGCCTTGACAACGTAGACGGAGTCCCCCGGATCGACCTTGACGGTGATCGTCCTGCCCGTGACGGTCTTGACAAAGATCTGCATCTGTTGAATGGGAGCACCAAACATCAGAAATTTCGGTGGACGGATAGGACCATGAGGGAAACACAGTTGTTGTTGCACGAGTAAGAAACCTTGTCCAGATTAATTACAAATACTAATCAATGACAAGTGTGACTTGGTGAGGAATCTTGTTCAGATCTGAACAGAAAATTATCTGTAGTACTATGGCATGTGTCCTAAGAATATATACAAAATCAATATGAACATCCAAACTATCTTTGTTTATGCTGCCATCGATAATAAATACGGAGCAAAAATTGAACTAGCTACCTTAACATAAAATCTGTATGATTCGATGATAGAGCAACAGACTGCTCGACAGTTCTAAAGGTTAGATCATTTAATCTCTTCAGATACAAACCAAAAGATAGATAATATCATGTCAGGCCTCATCTGAATATCTGAAGGATATGCACCTTCAGTTACTGTTTTCCTTTCGAAAATAGCTAGTACAAACAACAAGATCGTCCAGTTCGAGAATGAACGGTTGAGGTGCACTAGCGAAGCGGTACCAACTGAAGTGAACCAGAGTAGCTGGTATCAGATCTCTATCGGATGGCTACAATTTAATTACCCCTTTAGGCGCCAATTACTATACCTTCAGCTGTCATTTTCATCTCTTCTTTTTTGCTTTACCAACTCTTGGACTGTAATGGCTATAAAGCCAGGGGTTTCCAGCCGAGAGAGGGATCGAGTTGTAGGGATAAATCCTAGCAGCCACTCGAGTGGGTCAGGCTCTACTTTCATCTTCGCTTAATTAGGGGTAAATCTCTGAGGATTTCTGAATTTTGCTCACCTCTGAACCCCTGTATGTTCAGAGTTTGACATATCATCATTATTCATCTGATCTAACTAATTTTAAAATCTGGAAATACTCTGCAACAAATAAACAAGAAAGAAACATGTTCTAGAGATTATAAATTCTGTGTTGTATTAGACTATTTGTCAGTGGGAGGTTCACCACGCGATCAACAACTATACATGCAAGAACAGTCTGCCAAAAGATATATAGTTTGATGGTTACAAAAAAGTATGGACCAGCTATAAAATTGTCTCAAGCAAGCTACTTTAACAGGTTTTACCAATGCCAACTTCTCATTTCCTAATGCACAGATACTGTGCTCAGTACTAACAGATCCTCTTGTCAAACTAACACCAAATCAAATGAGTGAGGTATATTTTTGTAATGTACTATAGCAGAATATTACAGCCAAAATCAAAATCACATAAGAAACAGATCATACTCCATGTTGGATGGCTACTACATCACAGAATATATCACAGTGGCAATGTGAGAGAAACGAAATAGACGTGATGGCTAAATCAAACTAATATATATAGCATACAAGGGGGCTGCTTACACCAGACAGATGGAGACAGAGAGAAAGTGATGCTCTTGATCAGCGAAAGGGAGGCGGTGCATCTGGGGCTGAAGGCGCCGGACGTACACCGAGTAGCGTCGGATTCCCTTCTTGTACCAATGTAGACGGGAGGCGATGGAGGAGAGCGGGTGGTGGATCTAGTCGAGGAGTCTATGAGGGCACATATGGACGGGGAAAAGTTACAGCCGAAAACGCGCGGGTGCATCAGGATGGCCGGACACTCCGGGAATGACCATCCGGGTTTTGGATTTCTCCGAGGATGGCCGGACACTCCGGGGGTGTTTGTCCGGGTTTTGGATTTTTCTGCCGCAGACTTCGGAAAACAGCCGAAAACTCCCTCAAAAAGGCCTCTGATCAAAAAACATTCAACATGAAAGTTGTTCGTCTCGTCGAAACTGTCAAGATTGCTTTTGGGCTCGTTTCCATCCGTGGTCGTTTACTACCTCAAACGTGGCCCGCAAGGTTCAGCCAGTTTAAACCGAACAGTTTTGAAAAGTTCGGACAAACCAATCCGAATTTGACTAGGGTTTTGGACGTGAATCCAAGCCTTTCCTTGCACGGGAAGTCCAGCCGCCTCTTATATACGTAAGGGGTGACGGCCGATTGAATAACACACAATCGAACAAATCATCTACCACCTTTTATCTTTTATCTTTTCTCCTTAACCCTAGTTCTTCTTCTTCCTCGTTCTTCGTTCGTTCTTCTTCATTGCAGGGCGGCGAACCTCGAGGCCCTAGGGGCGATCAGGTCGACCTAGGGCAGCCCATAGCCGCCGTGCACCCAGACGGGGTCCCTCCCGGGCGTGTGGAGTTTCGGGTCCTCAAAAGCACCCGCCGGATTGCCTGCGTACCGCGCTTTCGGCCGGGTCTCCTTCGACGTGAGCTGTGGTGCATCACCCTCGGCGTTGGAGGTACACGGTGACGTGTTCGTGTGCGAACACACTTTTTGGCGACTCCGCTGGGGACGAAGCTTTGAACGGTCTCCGGCCCGTTCTTGCTACGAAGAGATCGTCATCTAGGGTTTGCAATCTGCAAAGGTAATATGAATACCCAATTCACATACGCAGATGCAAATAATGCATATGTTGTTTCTAGATCATCTAATGAGCATAATGTATCGGCTAGCCCTAGCTTTATCAATCATGCATCTAATTATGTGCGGGAGCCGATGCAACATAATCTTCATGCTTCAACTTTATATAATTTTAGTAACATGCAACATATGTATCCCAACTCCCATGCATCGGCAACCCCACAAATCTATATGCCGATGAACAATATGATGAGTTCAGTTAATCAAGTTAAAACACCCCATGTAGGAACTTTCAATGGCATGCAACATAGTGTTTCATCTTTTTATTCATCGGCAACTAATTTGCAACATGTTAATCCAAACATGCCGATGGATAGGGGAATTGGCCATGCTACTACTAGTTATTCGGCCAATTACCCTCAAACATCATATGCTACACCTCATGCTACTAGTTTTTTAGCACCATACGCAACTATTGATGTCCATAATTCGGCTCCGCCCCTTAATGGTCATGGCCGAATAAGTGAAACTTCTACAGGAGCCCAAATGCCTTCACCTACTACCGTGGCATATCATGTTCCCCCTATGCAATTACAGAATTTCGGCAACATCTCATTGCCGAAAGAGTTTAAGAGCATTGGGGGGCAACCATATCCATATTGGGTAGTTGAGAACAAGCTTACATTCTCTTGGGATTTGTGCAACTCCATTCGAAAGGAACTAATAGAAGGCGGGAAGCCTCATGATTTTGCTGCAGTAAAAGCTAGAGTTGTGCAAATAATGTAGTTGCCCAGTGTTGTACCATCCAGTGCACCCCGTAAACAATTGCAAAATTTCGGCATCTCATTGCCGGAAAAGTCTGAAAGTATTGGGGGGAAATCTCATGAGGAGTGAATGGAAATTGAGATGAAAAAGTTTAAAGCTCGCCAAGCTGAGATGTGGGCTAAAATTAGACAAGAGCGGGAAGCCTTGCAAATTAAAAAAGATAAAGTTATTGATTCAGGTAACAAAGAAAATTCGGTTATTGGAAAAGCCGAATCAAGTAGTATATATTCTGAATCCATCAAATCCAACGAGGCAAGCATTATTGAGAAAGGGCATGGCAAGCATAGGAAAACAACAGTGCTTGAATTTTCTGAAGTTAATGCAACCTACTTCTTGCCCTATGGGTTCCGTGCCGTAGAAATCGACAAGCTTCAAGGACAAGAACAAGTAGCCGAACAAAGTTTGGCCGACAAAAATCTTCAGTGTAATGATGCATGGAATAAAGAAAAAGATGATGAAAAGGCATTGGAGAGTCATCCAAAGATGAAGCTAGATATTGTTCAAGTCACACCACCATCATGCTCTCCCAACGTATTTGAAGAGGTATGCATAGCGAGTAATTTACCTATTTTCAGATTTGGTCACAACTTTATTGTTGATGCATCTATTAGAAAAATCCTCATAGGTAATTTTGAAACACCAATGAAGAAGGGTAATTTACTTATTAGCAATAAAATTGTTTTAGAACATATCGGTCAACCAATTGTGCCATTTATAAAGACCGATAATGACTTATTATTGCAGCCAAAGCTTTCCCCGTTGCTTTATCTAAAGTTCATATCTATTTGGGTAGATTTGCTTATTTCGTACTTGGCTTGAACTTGGTCTCAATTGAGACATGTATGTTCTAACTATTTTTATTTTAAAAATTTAAAGCCAAGGTTAAATTCTGTTGAGAAAACCGATGCTACTATAATATCTTACCCAAAGACATCGGAGATAGAGTGCAAAACACAATGCATAGCCGAATGGTGTGATGCAAAATCTGAACCATTCGTTTGCTTAACTCCAAAGCCGTTCTCACAACAAGATCGGCTAGAGAATGAAAAGTTACCTTCAATTCAAGCATGTGTGATCAAATATTTCATTTGTTGTTGCAAAATAATTATATTAGAATTCTTGATCACCATATTGAACCATCTGTCCAAGGACGAATGTATTGTAAGTTGCATCATTCGTCCAAGCATAATTTTAAGGATTGCAACATGTTTCGTCAAATAGTTAAATCGGCCATTGATAAAGGACGATTGAAATTTGTTGAGACACCAAGAGGTGACCAGTCTATTCCGATTGGTCCTGATGGCAGAAAGTTTTTGCATCGGCTGCTTCAAGCCGATCCATTTGAAGAGAAGGTAAAAACTACAGGTGATGGAATCAAGCTTTCAAGTAAAGAAGTTGTTGAAGAGCATAATGAACATAATCTTGAGGGTAAGAATTCCATCGAAGCTACAATGGAGACGTCAAGGACTGGGGGGCAGCAAACAAATCCAATGATCGGTGAAAGCAAACCAAAAGAAAATAAAGGCCGAAATAAGCGCAAGTGTAAGAGATCAAAAATCGTCTTCGCTGTACTATTGGATAAATATCAAAATAAGAGTGAAGAGAAGAATGCTTATCGGCCAAATCAAGCAAAGAAACCAAGATCATCCCCAAGGCGCAAATATGAGGATTGGTATTGGCAAAGTGATAGTTTTAATGCAACATATTCATATCCTTATTTTGGGAAGCCAATGCCAGTGCCGTGGATGCCTCCCTATGCTCATATAGATCCATATTCATCATGGGACAGGTATGATACAAGGGCACATTCTCCATCTTAATTTAGACCATCTCATCAATACTATGCAGCTCCAAGAAGATCAACATTTGAACAATCACACATCAAAGACCGTTTCAATCATAATGAATCGGTCTAGAGCTCAAGGAAGAAGAAAGAGGTGGTAAAGCAAGTTTACCGCGTGAAAAGAGATGGTCGTAAGTGTGCTACTTCAAATTTGATCTCAAATAATAAAGAGCCAATTAAAGTGTTGACATTGGCTACAAAAGGCAATGAGGCAAGTCAATCAAGTGCCAAATCTGATGGGAAGAAGTTGAGAGTGCACAAGGTAAAACAAGAATTGCCATTACTTCAAACAAAATCGCAGCCGGGGTGCCCACTCGGCTTATCATATTGGCAAAATAAGAAGTTGCAAAAGCTTAGTGCACAAGAACTTGAAAAGAGAAACATGGCATGGGTTCCCAAGAGGAGCAGTCAAAATAAAAATGATGTGCATGCTTCAATTGCAACAAGTACAATAAAACTGAAGAAAGAGAAGGATGTAAGCAACAAACAATTAAGCCGAAGGTGTGCATCACAACATCAAAATCTTCGGTTAGCACATCATCCATTTTCTTCAACCATGTCGTTGATGCCTTTGCCATGGAATTCATCCCTAGATATGATCAATTACCCTCCATGGATTTATTTTGATCCATGGATGCAACATAATTTTCTATATCATGAGAGGGTATTACCAAATTACCATACATTTGGTTAGTTACATTGTTGCTAATACAAAGGGGCCGAAATATTTTATTGCTATTTTATTGGTTTATTTCGGCTATACATGCTTTAGTGGATGAATTCTACATGGACCTCATGGTAATGGCCGATACTTAACTATCGTCCTAAGAAACTATCTGATCATGGCCGGTGTGGAATTCTAACATCGTCCTTAGTTAAATTGGAGACCGAGACAAGATACATGTTAAGTGATATTAGCCTTGTCTCTCTAGTACTATGGAGATTATATTTTGATGGTTCAATTCATAGCAATGGCCAAAGTGTCAGTGTTGTTCATATATCTCCATATGGTGTTATTTTTGTGAAGCCTCATGCCACTTAAAATATTTTTGCACAATAATCAAAGCCGAATATGAAATTTTATTCGGTTTGGAACTTTTGGTTGCTATAGGTGCTATACAGATTGAGGCTTTCAGTGATTCGTTATAAATAGTGCAACAAATATCTTAGGGTTATCAATGTTTTGACGAATCACTTATAGTTTATATTGGGGTATATGTCTAGATGCAAAATTTACCTTGAGTTGCTTTAAAATTGTTCATATATTTAGACATGACAATTTGAAAGAGTTGGCATAGCAAGCATCCGGCTACTATGTTAATCATGATGTATTGCATTTCTCTCAATAGCCGATGCTTCGTCTTGTCAACATAGGTAAGGCCGAACTGAAGTCCACAGCTTCGGCCACTAATGAAATTTTTATGCAGGCGGAAGTAAGGATTGGAGAAAGTTTATTGTTGATTATCTACAAAATCCTAGCAAAATGGTGAACAATATGGTTCGAAGGATGACATTGAGATACATGTTTATGTAACTTTATCATCGGATTGTTAATGAAGTTGAGAAGTTTTCACCCAAGTTGCATCAAGAGGTTCAAACAAGCAATGGCTAATATATACTTATCGTCCTAAGCACATACAAATGGTCGATGGAGTGTTGACATCGTCGTCAGAGCAAGATATGTGCAAATTATTTTTCGGCACACAAGCTTTGCCGAAAAACAGGGGGGCATGTGTTGACACCAGATTTTGGCACAGTCAATAACTTATTTAAGATGGCTTTAAATGGAGAACTGTTCTACATGAAAGAGTTCCGTATTGTTGATATGGACATCTTTGAAGTTTGGGCCATCGCCGTCCGGTTTCATCTCGAAGGCCGAAACTATGCTCAAAGTACTAAGATCTTATATTCAGAGTACAGTTTGACCGATTAGGCCCCCAAGAAGACCTCAAACATAAAAATGATCTACATGAATTGTCTTCGTCTCGTCGAAACGGTCGATTTTGATGTAACAAACGTTTCAATCAGAGTTCGTATGCAAAATTTACAGCCGAAAACGCGCGGGTACATCAGGATGTCCAGACACTTCGGGAATGACCATCCGGGTTTTGGATTTCTCCGAGGATGGCCGGACATTCCGGGGGTGTTTGTCCGGGTTTTGGATTTTTCTGCCGCAGACTTCGGAAAACAGCCGAAAACTCCCTCAAAAAGGCCTCTGGTCAAAAAACGTTCAACATGAAAGTTGTTCGTCTCGTCGAAACCGTCAAGATTGCTTTTGGGTTCATTTCCATCCGTGGTCGTTTAGTACCTCAAACGTGGCCCGCAAGGTTCAGCCAGTTTAAACCGAACAATTTTGAAAAGTTCGGACAAAACCAATCCGAATTTGACTAGGGTTTTGGACGTGAATCCAAGCCTTTCCTTGCACGGGAAGTCCAGCCGCCTCTTATATACGTAAGGGGTGACGGCCGATTGAACAACACACAATCGAACAAATCATCTACCACCTTTTATCTTTTATCTTTTCTCCTTAACCCTAGTTCTTCTTCTTCCTCATTCTTCGTTCGTTCTTCTTCATTGCAGGGCGGCAAACCTCGAGGCCCTAGGGGCGATCAGGTCGACCTAGGGCAGCCCATACCCGCCGTGCGCCCAGACGGGGTCCCTCCCGGGTGTGTGGGGTTTCGGGTCCTCAAAAGCACCCGCCGGATTGCCTGCGTACCGCGCTTTCGGCCGGGTCTCCTTCGACGTGAGCTGTGGTGCATCACCCTCGGCGTTGGAGGTACACGGTGACGTGTTCGTGTGGGAAGAGAGTGGAGGGGTTTGCGGGAGTGCGGCTATGCCAGCCTCGCTGCGGCTCTGGGGTATTTTCACAGTTATGCCCTATTTGACAACGTCAGTTAGTGTGCTTCCTGCAATTAGTCCCACCTCGCTCACGGAGGGAGGTGACAGGGCTGGAGATAGGTATAAGGAGGGGCCATTGGCGAACGGTACAAGGCATCTTTGCGCTTGGGGCAATGACGCAGCTAGTGAGGTTATACCGAGGCGCGTCAATTGCTGGTTGAAAACTATTTCCAAACCCCCACTTTGGCCCTCACGGGTCATCGAGAATTTCTGGAAGGGCTCCCTCTCCTTGGAGAGGGCAAGGCCCTACAAACTCAATATCAAAATTTTAAATTTCTGCTCAAAATGATACTTTGCTTGGTTTTACTCATTTTCTGCAACTTATGATTTGGATTTGTCCATGAATCATGCTCCCTCGATCTTTGTTCACATGAATCATATTTCCGTTCAAAATTAAGGACTGCTGGCCAAGGCCAATCATCTTCGAAGTTGTAGAGACCAACTGACGGCCTCTTGCTTAAAATGGAATTAGGAATTCTCATGTTTTTCTTTCAGAAGTTTGCATGTCAGACTAATCTTCATGGTCACTGAGAGATGCAATGAGTCGTAATTTGTATAAACCCTACATGCCACTAGAGTGGATCGGGCA
>NC_041393.1:2242380-2269337 GCF_002162155.2 Triticum dicoccoides | reverse complement strand
GTGAATTTGCGGCTAAATCTCTGAAGATTTCCGAATTTTAATCATCTCTGAATGCCTCTCTAAGTCCGGAGCTTGATATATCATTATCCAGCTGATCTGAAAATCTCTGCACCAAATAAACAAGAAAGAAACACATTCTAGAGGTTTGCCACGCTGCCAACAAGTATACATACAAGCACGCACAGCCTGCCACAAGATAGTTTGGTCATTACAAAAAAGGATGCACCGGCTACAAAATTATCTGACGACACTTTCAAACAAGCTACATTATTCACATATTTTACCAATGCCAACTTCTCATTTTCTACTGCACAGATAATGTACTTGGTACTTACAGGTTATCTTGTCATAATAACACCAAACTAAACGAGTCTGGTATATTTTTATAATGTACTACAGCAGCAAGTCAAGAAATAAATCACCATCCTTGTTGGATGGCTACTAAATCACAGAATATATCGAAGACTAGGGTGATACTTCACATAGGAAGCTGTGGAAATGGTGTATACAAGCCTTCGTTCCACATTACTTGTCGCTGACTTCGTAGTTTGTACAACTAAGGAGCAGTAGTATATTTCAAGTAAAAGGCAGTTTTTACTAAATCTCCCTTCAGCTTAATACAATAGAAAAGATTATAGGGGCTAGTCTGCTTCCTCGCGAGTCCATAGCAGAGCAAGACAACTGAGTTAAGAAGTTAACAAGCATCAGACAACAGACGTAGCTTGACAAATAGAATAGACGTTCTTTTGCATGGTAATACGTGTCTAACTTATATCACAAAGATCATAGTAAAATAGACTCTTTGGCTAAATCGAACTAGTATATATTGCCTAAAAAGGGGCTACTTTCACCAGACAGACAGATGGAGACGGAGAGATGGAGGTCGGGGTTTCAGAGGCCATGGCAATGAGTTTGTGTTGTATGTTATGGCATGTGGATCACATGTTTGACCAATACATGTACTTCTCTGGTCAATCAATAATAGGTGGTTTAGACTTAATATTAAAAATATTCCACTTGGTCGAACGAACAAACTGATTTTGTTTAAGTCTTGTTTTTTTTTTTTTTGCGCGGATTGAAGTCTTGATTTTCCCTTTGCTGTTTCGCTACAAAACTGAATCGATGATGAAATGCCTGAAATCTGACCGGCGTAATTCAGCCTGGACACGGTCCGGTCCGGTCCGGTCCCGGTCCGAGCCGGCGTTTGGACCGGCCGCCGGCGGTCCGGACCGGACCGGACCGAGCTTGCCAGCGGTCTGTATTTTCAGGACCGGACCGAAGTGATGCCAGCTCGGTCAAGCTTTTCCGGCTCGTTGGGACCGAGCCAACTTGTCCTTCCAGCTTCTGTTTAGTGCCTATTTAGCTGCAGGTCTGGTGTTAGTTACACATAAAGAGCGCCATGTTCACCACGGAGAGTAGCAGCAGCAACACGTAGTAGTAGTCGAGGTGCGAGTCGTTCAGGTTGTCACCGATCCAGCTCTTGCCGGCGCTCGCCCTGGTAGCCCGGTCGACAAACGTCACAAGCAGGCTGTTGAGGAAGTTTCCGACGCCGAGCCCGCTCGTGTAGAAGGTGGTTCCCATGCTCTGCATCCCCTCCGGCGACTGCCCGAGCTGCCCGCCAGGCGGCGCAGCACGTCGGGGTCGCCGAGCTGCATGAGGCTGCTGGCGATATCGGCGCAAAAATGGAATCGCGAGTGGACGGTGATCGCTGGAGACACGACCGGAGGGGAGGGAGACAAACACAGAAGTTGTTCCGGCGCTCGAACACCATGGACGGTGAACTGGCATGGTCGAGAACTCGCGAACGGCTTCAGTGCACGCACGGCAGCGACGGCAAGCGGAAAAAAGAGGCTATGGGGCACAGGGAGGAGAGGAAGGAAGGTGAGGGGAAGCTCCTGGACATGATGGTTCACTCAGGGGACGCCGGTGGCGACGACGACGAAGCACGGCGGCGGCGGTGAATGCGCTTTCTCGGTCCGCCGAGCGGTCCCGGTCAAAAACCGGACCGGACCGAGTGCTGAGCGGGCCTAATTTCCTGGACCGGACCGGCCAATTTTGCTAGCGGGCTGGGACTGAGCGGTCCGGTCCTCCTCGGGCCACGAGCGGGCCAAAAAGCCCGCTCGCTGCGTCCACCCTGAGGCGTAATTGTGTCGAAACACGCAAAATCTGAATCTGGTTTGCTATTACTGGTACGGTCGAATGGTATATGGCAGCCACATATCATCAGCCGTCAACTTCCAAATGTTGAAGTTGAAAGCTTCTTGGCCTTCAATTGACCCTGCCGTACGTCCACTCTGAACAATTCCAAGTCCTACCTGTTGATCATTGGGTCGTTAGATTAGTTTCCCTTTTTTTTGTTTTCTGGGAGGACGTGGAATAAATGTTTTTTGTATTTCTTATTCATGGGACTAGGAAGCCGTAGAACATTTCTTCGCTCTCGATTGCTTTCTGAAGGAAAAGAAGTTGCATGGCTTCTCCTCGTCTGCCGGCCGGACGTTATAATAGCAGAGAATTGGTCCAGTGAGCTATTATCACTCTTTTCTAGGTGTCGTGATCTCAGTTATTGTTTCTTTTGATAGTAAAAAAAAGACCGGTCGAACTATAGATAGAATCACGGTTTGAATAAAGTGACGGCGTTTTCAGAGATTTTTTTTTGAAACATAGACGCCAAATGCGTCCGGCTTTATAAATTAATAAAGCCAGTCAGGCGGTAACCATATAGTTCAACAGTCATCATCAAGCAAGGCCATCAGAACGGCCAAAAGAAAGGAGGTTCACCAACATGAGCACGCAGGCTGGCAGATCATCAGCACGCAGGCTGGCGTAACGAAAGTTCTAACTACAACGACGAGCAAAAGGTGCCGAGGATAACGAGATGCAAAAGATATCACTCTTGGGCTGCTACTTGGTGCCCTTCCGTCTGGATGCAGCGGATCTTAGCCATCGTCTCGGTCATGCGCTCCTCATCACGCGGTTTCCCCAACGGTGTCCAATTCTGCAAGAATAAGTTGCATTTGAGCAGAATATCAGCAAGGTGAGAAGGAAACTTCTTCTCAATGGTATTGCGAATAGTCCATAAAGACCAAAGCAGCGCCCCTATGCAACGCCATACGATCCGTGCACTAGCCCCTTTTTGTGAACGCAAGATATGTAAAAGATCGGCACCCGACGCTGGGTTCCAATTTTGCTGAAAAGCAGCTCTCACTGCGCTCCAAGCAAATCTGGCTAGATGAGAGTGGAAGAAGGCATGGCTAGCATCTTTGATACAGCTGCACAACACACATGATCCATCGGAGGGGCCGTTACGAATCACAATGTTATCCGCCATCGGGAGGCGGTTTTGAAACATCTGCCATAGGAATATTTTTATTTTCAACGGGAGTCCAGCCTTCCACAACCCCTGAGCTATGTACAGCACCTCGCCCTCGGTTAGTTTGCTATACAGAGACTTAACCGAGAACGATCCCGAGGAAGATAGCTTCCAAGAGACCTCGTCCGCACCCGGACTGGTTGAGCGATGACCGATCAAGGCCTTCACCTCATTCCATTCATTTTCCTTGTGCGGGAGGAGAGATCTAAGGAAGGTAACCGAAGGCGGAGAGGTCCGGAGCGCCTCGCCCACCAGCAGCTCCGTGTTAGAGGCAACTTGGAATACTGCAGGGTGACTCTGCCAAAGAGGAGAAGTGCCGATCCAAGAGTCCAGCCAGAACCGGGTTGACTGGCCGTCCCGGACCTGAAACTTAGCCCCTAAGGTGAAAGCGGGTCGCACAGCCTGGATCCCGTTCCAGAATGAGGAGCCCGATCGTTTTGCGGAGAAAACATTGCCGTTAGGGAAATACTTAGCCTTAAGTAGATCAGCACAGAGACCCGACTCATTTTGGGCTAGCCTCCACCACCATCAGGAAAGGAGGGCGACATTCATGAATTTGGAATTCAATATGCCCAAACCACAAGTATGCTGGCGGCCCGTGTATGCCGACGGCTGCTGTCGGCGTGGTCGTACCTAGGCCGACGGCCGTTCTGTGACGACGGTGGCTGTCGGCCTGTCTTGGGGTAGCCCGACGGCCTGGACCTGGCTGCCGGCATAGCTTTGAATAGGCTGACAGGGGCCGTCGGCATTGTTTCGGCCGTCGAGGTAGTCCCCTGTTCCGGTAGTGAAAGTGACATCTCTTGGCAGTTGTGAGAAACGGTCTTTCGTCCGATCTCATCTGCAAACATCAACGCACACACTATGAAGGGGAAAGGAGTATATGATCGGTCAGTGCATAAACCCTGATTTGGTGGGCAAGCTAGTGCGCTGGCTGGCACCGCGGCGCTCGCCATGGCGTTCATCGGTTCCGGCGAGGCCGGGGTCTGGGCGTCGGGCGCGGCCGTCTTCGGTGGGGTGCTGTTGGCGGCAGTGAACACGGTGGAGCACGGCCGGCAGATGGGCATGCTGTTCGAGCTGCTCCGCAACTTCGCCGGGTTCCACCGCAAGATCCAGGAGGACATCGAGGCCAAGCTCGGCGAGCCCAACGTTGAGTGGAGGGAGGGCAGCAAGGTGTTCGCGACCAAGGTGGCGCTAAAGCTCGTCCGGAGCCTGTCAGACCTGAAGCAAATCAGGAAGATGGCCTCGCCGTCCGTCAGAGATGAGGACAGGCGTATGCAACGACGACGGAAACGAGCTACTTAAATTTGTATGAACTGAAACAGCCTAGTGTGAGATGGTGGGTGTCTCAGCTCAGATCAAAACGAGAAAAAATAAGCCTACAACGACAGTACGACCACAAGGAACCGTGAATTCATCAATGAGCTATTCTAGAGTCAGTGGGTTGATTAGAAGAGGTTCTCGGCAAACTCCTTGATGTCCTCATCTCTGACGGACGGCGAGGCCATCTTCCTGATTTGCTTCAGGTCTGACAGGCTCCCGCCGAGCTTTAGCGCCACCTTGGTCGCGAACACCTCGCTCCCCTCCCTCCACTCAATGTTGGGCTTGCCGAGGTTGGCCTCGATGTCCTCCTGGATCTTGCGGTAGAACCCGGCGCAGTTGCGGAGCAGCTCGAACAGCATAACCATCTGCCGGCCGTGCTCCACCGTGTTCACCCCCGCCAACAACACCCCACCGAAGCGGCCGCGCCCATGCCCCGGCCTCGCCGGAACCGATGAACGCCATGGCGAGCGCCACGGTGCCAGTCAGCGGACCAGCTTGCCCACCAAATCAGGGTTTATGCACTGACCGAGCATATACTCCTTTCCCCTTCATAGTGTGTGCCTTGATGTTTGCAGATGAGATTGGACGACAGACCGTTTCTCGCAATTGTCAAGAGATGTCACTTTCACTACCGGAACAGGGGATTACCCCGACGGCCGAAACAATGCCGACGGCCCCCGTCGGCCTATTCAGAGCTATGCCGACAGCCAGGTCCAGGCCGTCGGGCTACCCCAAGATAGGCCGACAGCCACCATCGTCATAGAACTGCCATCGGCCTAGGTACGACCATGCCGACAGCAGCCATCGGCATACACGGGCCGCCGACATACTTGTGGGCCCGGCGACCCCCCTCGTAACGGGCCGCTAACGGCGTTCGAACTATGCCGACATTGGAGACGGGCGGCCGTTGGCATAGGCACGAATGCCACGTCACGGATCCGGGGCGCACCGAGCACCGTATATGCCGACGGCTGCCGTCGGCATATATGCCACGTCACTGATTCGCGACGCACCGCCCGCCTAAGCCCTGACCGTAGCTATGCCGATGGCAGTGCCGTCGGCATAGTTATATTTTTTTCGTTTTCGTATATAATTTTTGATTTTTTATGTACTAATATTTGATTAACTTACATGTATCATGTGTAAATATAAACATACATACATTATTTTTTATGTATTATTATTTGATTTACTTACATGTAGCATCTCTATATATATGTAGTTTGTATTTTTTTCGAGTACGTTAATAATATGCCGTCGTGTTCTTTTGAATATAGGTCCTTATACTTTATTAAAATAAAAAACAGTTGTGTCGACAACGGTGTTGTGGCGGTTGCAAACGTCTGGCACACTTCTCCGGAGTGTGACCCCCCTCACATCCGGGGTGTGCCCCACTCACGGACGGCGCCGACGCCCGCACATGGTGGGGGGAAACAACCGCATCGGGTATATACAGAGGGGACGTTGCTCCCAAGTGTTTCTATGGGATGACCTACCACAACCAGGTGGCATGGTGGCATGCCTGAAGAGGCATCACGCGTCTCCGGGGTGTGGCTTCCCTCACGGATGGCGCTGCCGGCGGCACCTGGAGAGGGGAAACGGCCGCGTCGGCTCTACACGGAGGGGATCTTGCTGTGGGTTTGGCCCGGATGTTGCTTCCAAGTGTTCCTATGGGCTGACCTAACACAACCGGGTGGAGAGGTCCACTGATCGAAACCCGTCCGTGAAGAGTTAAAGGGCTAGATCTCGTGGTCAAACGCTACAAGGTTAGGTGGGGCGGGGGCCCTGGGGTAGCAATGCCACCGAAGCGTCGCACCGGACCCTCGTACATGTCGTACGGTGTGGTAGCTGATAACCCACAAGTGTAGGGGATAATTGTAGCCTCTTTCGATAAGTAAGAGTGTCGAACCCAACGAGGAGCTAAAGATAGAACAAATATTCTCTCAAGACCTATCTGCCACTGATACGACTCTACACACACTTAGTGTTCGCTTTACCTAGAACAAGTATGAAGGTAGAAGTACTTTGTAGGTGTTGTTGGATAGACTTGCAAGATTATAAAGAACACGTAAATATAAACTAGGGGCTGTTTAGATAAAGAAGCAATAAAGTAAATGTAGCGAGTGTGGAAAAGTGGTGGTAGGAGTTGTGAAATTGTCCCTAAGCAATTGACTACTTTACTAGACCGATAGCAAGTTTTATGTGGGAGAGGCATAAGCTAACATATTTTCTCTTCTTGGATCATATACACTTATGATTGGAACTCTAGCAAGCATCCGCAACTACTAAAGGGCATTAAGGTAAAACCCAACCATAGCATTAAAGCATCAAGTCCCCTTTATCCCATATGCAACAATCCCCTTACTCGGGTTTAAGCTTCTGTGACTCTAGCAACCCACTATAAGAGAATCATGAACGTATTGCAACACCCTACAGCGGGAATCCCTCACGCTTGCGCGACACAGAGGGCACAATAGGACAGCAACACAACCACAAGCAAATTAAACCAATCATAGCAATTCATCAATCACCCATAGAACAACGAAAATCTACTCAGACATCATAGGATGGCAACACATCATTGGATAATAATATGAAGCATAAAGCACCATGTTTAAGTAGAGGGTACAGCGGGTTGCGGGAGAGTGGACTGCTGAATATAGATGGGGGAAGGTGATGGAGAAGTTGGTGAAGATGACAAAGGTGTTGGTGTAGATCGCGGTGATGATGATGGCCCCGGGCGGCGTTCCGGCGCCACCGGAAGCAACGGGGAGAGAGCCTCCCGTCTTCTTCTTCTTCTTACTTGATCTCCTCCCTAGATGGGAGAAGGGTTTCCCCTCTGGTCCTTGGCTCCCATGGTGTGGGAGGGGCGAGAGCCCCTCCGAGATTGGATCTATCTCTCTGTCTCTCTCTGTTTCTGCGCTCCCTGATTCTGCCCTCTCACCGTTTCTTTTATATCCGGAGATCCGTAGCTCCGATTGGTGTGAATCTTTTGCCCAAATTTTTCTCATAAAATTAGCTTTCTTGCGGCAAAAGAAGAGCGTCAACCGCCTTACGGGGTCCCCACGAGGGTCCAGGGCGCGCCTGCCCCCCTAGGGCGCGCCCCTGTCTCGTGGGCCCCTTGGGCACCGTCTCGTGTTGATTCTTCTTCCCAAAAAACACAAATATTCCAAAATTATTCTTCGTCCATTTTTATACCGTTTGAACTCCGTTTGATATTGGGTTCCTGCGAAACATAAAACATGTAACAAACAGGAACTGGCACTGGGCATTGGATCAATATGTTAGTCCCAAAAAATAGTATAAAAAGTTGCCAAAAGTGTATGAAAGTTGAATAATATTGGTATGGAACAATCAAAAATTATAGATACGATGGAGACGTATGAGCATCCCCAAGCTTAATTCCTGCTCGTCCTCAAGTAGGTAAATGATAAAAAATATAATTTTTGATGTGGAATGCTACCTAGCATAATCTTGATCATGTAATCTAATCATGGCATGAATATTAAGACACGAGTGATTCAAGGCAATAGTCTATAATTTGACATAAAAACAATAATACTTAGGGCATCCCAACAAACAATCATGTCTTTCAAAATATCAATGCTAAAGAACGCTATCCCTACAAAATCATATAGTTAGGCCATGCTTCATTTTCATCACACAAAATACTCCCATCATGCACAACCCCGGTTTCAGCCAAGCAATTGGTTCATACTTTTTAACGCGCTCCAGCTTTTTCAACCCTCACGCAATACATGAGCGCAAGCCATGGACATAGCACTATGGGTGGAGTAGAGTATGATGATGGAGGTTTATGTGGAGAAGACAAAAATGCGGCTAATCAATGGGCTATGGAGATGCCCATCAATTGATGTCAATGTGAGGAGTAGGGATTGCCATGCAACGGATGCACTAGGAGCTATAAGTGTATGAAATCTCAAACTGGAAACTAAGTGGGTGTGCATCCAAGTTGCTTGCTCATGAAGACCTCGGGCATTTGAGGAAGCCCATCATCGGAATATACAAGCCAAGTTCTATAATGAAAATTCCCACTAGTATATGAAAGTGATAACTCAAGAGACTCTCTATATGAAAAACATGGTGCTACTCTGAAGCACAAGTGTGGTAAAAGGATAGTAACATTGCCCATTCTCTCTTTTTCTCTCATTTTTTATTTTTTCTTATTTTTTCTTATTTTTTAATTTTTTTGTGGGCTTCTTTGGCCTCCTTTTTTTTATTTGGGCTTCTTTGGCCTCTTTATTTTTTCATAAAGTCCGGAGTCTCATCCCGACTTGTGGGGGAATCATAGTCTCCATCATCCTTTCCTCACTAGGGCAATGCTCTAATAATGATGATCATCACACTTTTATTTACTTACAACTCAATATTACAACTCGATATCTCGAACAAAGATATGACTCTATATGAATGCTTCCGGCGGTGTACCGGGATGTGCAATGATCTAGCATAGCAATGACATAAAAAAACGGACAACCCATGAAAACATCATGCTAGCTATCTTACGATCATGCAAAGCAATAAGACAATGAATGCTCAAGTCATGTATATGATGATGATGGAAGTTGCATGGCAATATATCTCAGAATGGCTATGGAAATGCCATGATAGGTTGGTATGGTGGCTGTTTTGAGGAAGATATAAGGAGGCTTATGTGTGATAGAGCGTATCGTATCACGAGGTTTGGATGCACCGGCGAAGTTTGCACCAACTCTCGAGGTGATAAAGGGCAATGCACGGTACCCTAGAGGCTAGCAAATTGCGGAAAGGTAAGAGTGCGTATAATCCATGGACTCACATTAGTCATAAAGAACTCATATACTTATTGCAAAAGTCTACTTGCCCTCAAAGCAAAGTACTACTACGCATGCTCCTAGGGGAAGGGTTGGTAGGAGTTAACCATCGCGCGATCCCGACCTCCACACATAAGGAAGACAATTAAAAGAGCACCCCATGCAACAAATTTGTCACACAACTTTTACTATACGTGCATGCTACGGGAATCATAAACCTTAACACCAATATTCTTACTAAACACAACCATCTACTAGAACCTCCCACATATTATCATCTCTATATCGCAAAACTATTGCAAGGAATCAAACATATCATATTCAGTGATCTACAAGTTTTATGTAGGATTTTATGACTAACCATGTGAATGACCAATTCTTGTCATCTCTCTAAATAGATATAAGTGAAGAAAGAGAGTTTAATTCTTTCTACAAAAGATATGCCCATGCCCTAACAAATATAAGTGAAGCAAAAGAGCATTCTACAAATGGCGGTTTTCTATGTGAAGAGAAACAGGCAATCCAAACTTCAAATGATATAAGTGAAGCACATGAAGCATTCTATAAAGCCATACTCAAAAGATTTAAGTGAATTGCAATGAGCATTCTATAAATCAACCAAGGACTATCTCATACCAGCATGGTGCATAAAAGAAAAGTGAAAACTAAATGCAAAAGACGCTCCAAGACTTGCACATACCGCATGAACGAAACGAATACGAAAACATACCGATACTTGTTGAACAAAGAGGGGATGCCTTCCGGGGCATCCCCAAGCTTAGACGCTTGAGTATCCTTGAATATTTACTTGGGGTGCCTTGGGCATCCGCAAGCTTGAGCTCTTTCCTCTCTTCCTTTTCCTCATATCGAGTCATCCTCGATCAAACACTTCATCCACACAAAACTTCAACAGAAAACTCGATAAGATCCGTTAGTATAATAAAGCAAATCACTACTCTAAGTAGTGTAGCAAACCAATTCATATTTTGTTTTTGCATTGTGTATACTGTAATATAGCTTTTCCATGGCTTAATCCATTGATAGAAATTAATAGTTTCATCAAAACAAGCAAACTATGCATCAAAAACAGAATCTGTCAAAAACAGAACAGTCTGTAGCAACCTGAACATTCACCATACTTATGGTACCACACAAATTCGACCAAAATTAGGAAAAATAAAAACTTTGCATAGAAAGACAGTTCAAAAGGAATCAGAACCATTTGATGTTCCAGTCAAAAATATAAAATCGCGCACTACAGCCAACGTTTCTGTCCTGCACCGTACAAACCAACAAGTATTGTAAACATCCTAAAAGGCAAACCTTGCCACATTATTTTTATAATAAAATGGAATTGTACAAGGGGATAATTGTTTTTGTTTAAAAGTTTCTGTAATCAAGATTCACAAAGTTTCCATGAGCATGAACAAAGTTCAAGGCTAGCTCCCACTTCAACAATGCTTGTCTCTCTCACTTTCACTTTCCTTTTTGAAAAGTTTGTAGGTTCCCCTTTTTATTTTTTTAGACTATATAAAAGCACTCGACAGAAATAAATGACTCTCTAAAACTTCCGGGTTGTCTGCCTGGCAGCGCTTTCTTTAAAGCCATTAAGTTAGGCATATGGTGCTCAAGTAATGGATCCACCCGGATCCCAAGGTATATAAAAGCCAATTTTAATTAACAATGATTTGTATTTTAGTAGTGAGAACAAAGTAACATATATCATGCAACAACGAAGTCTAACTCTCTTGCTATGCATCGGCATGTCATAAAGAACAATTCATGCACACCAAGTAAAGGCCAATGCATAATATAAGCAATTTCTTGCAATTTTATCATATTGGATACATAGAGAGGTGGAGATATAGTTCCTCTCTCATAATAATTGCAAGTAGGAGCAGAAAACACATGCATATTATATCTATCAAAATCAGCATGTGCAACGGTAGAATGCAACCCATCAATATAATCCTTAATAAGCACAAACTTCTCCGATATAGCGTAGTTTGGAGAATTCAAAAACATGATAGGACTATCATGCGTGGGTGCAATAGCAACAATTTCATGTTTAACATAAGGAAACATAGCAAGTTCATCTCCATAAGCATAATTCATATTGGCATCTTGGTCACAAGCATAGCAAGCATCATCAAAAAGGGATATTTCAAACAAATTAAAGGGATCATAGCAATCATCCTTCGGTAAGCACGAAGGGGAATTAAACAATGTATGAGTTGAAGAGTTACTCGCATTAGAAGGTGGGCACGGGTAGCTAATCCGCTCTTCCTCCTTTTGTTCTTCGCTCTCCTCATCATCTTTTTCATCCAATGAGCTCATAGTTTCATCAATTTCTTCTTCCATAGCTTCCTGCAAAATATTAGTCTCTTCTTGGACAGGGGAGACTTTCTCAATATATGCATCAATATTGTAATTGTATTCAAATTTTTTATAGCAATATCTAAGTATAGCAAAGTTTTCAGGTCTGTAAACTGAATCATCAAAATCATCAAACTCTTTAAACATAGATTCAATCTCATAAGCACCCATAAAAGCAACAAATTCTTCTATTTGTTCCACATCATAGTAATCATATGTACCATTAGCATAAAAAGCTAAGGTTTTATTATCATTAAATTCGCATGAAAAGGGAAGGTGTGGAGCCTCCATCCTGGAGCAACAAGTATAATCATATCTCAGGCATAGTTGCCTAGCATACCAATATAACATATAAATTTGATCCCATAATAGTTTCCCTTTTTGTGTCGAGCGATAATCCCTAAAGTATTCATGTTGATCCAACGTGTCTCCCATAACATAATTGAATGGGGTTTTCTCAGGATTATCAAAGTAGTACATAATTTCTTTCACACAACGAGCATCGACGGTTTTAGGAGGTTCCCCATCTCCATGAGTAGCAAGTAAACCTAATTTTTTTGGTATTTCGTGTTCCATATCCATAACTAAAGATAGAGAACAACTAAGAACAGCAAATAAAAATTACTTCGTGATAAAGAAAACAATCACACACGAGAATATTCACCCCACTCTTTGACTCCCCGGCAACGGCGCCAGAAAAAGGTCTTGATAACCCACAAGTGTAGGGGATAATTGTAGCCTCTTTCGATAAGTAAGAGTGTCGAACCCAACGAGGAGCTAAAGGTAGAACAAATATTCTCTCAAGTCCTATCTGCCACTGATACGACTCTACGCACGCTTAGTGTTCGCTTTACCTAGAACAAGTATGGAAGTAGAAATACATTGTAGGTGTTGTTGGATAGACTTGCAAGATAATAAAAAACACGTAAATATAAACTAGGGGCTGTTTAGATAAATAAGCAATAAAGTAAATATAGGGAGTGTGGAAAAGTGGTGGTAGGAGTTGTGAAATTGTCCCTAAGCAATCGACTACTTTCCTAGACCGATAGCAAGGGGGAGAGAGCCCCCCTTCTTCTTCTTCTTCTTCTTCTTCTTTCTTGACATCCTCTCTAGATGAGAGAAGGGTTTCCCCCTGGTCCTTGCCTCCCATGGAGTAGGAGGGACGAGAGCCCCTCCGAGATTGGATCTATCTCTCTGTCTCTCTCTATTTCTGCGCTCCCACATTCTGCCCTCTCACCGTTTCTTTTATATCCGGAGATCCGTAACTCCGATTGGGGTGAATCTTTCGCCCAGATTTTTCTCATAAAATTAGCTTTCTTGCGGCAAAAGAAGATCGTCAACCGCCTTACGGGATGCCCACGAGGGTCCAGGGCGCGCCTGCCCCCCTGGGGCGTGCCCCCTGTCTCGTGGGCCCCTCGGGCACCGTCTCACGTTGATTCTTCTTCCCAAAAATCACAAATATTCCAAAATAATTCTCCATCCGTTTTTGTCCCGTTTGGACTCTGTTTGATATTGGGTTTCTGCGAAACATAAAACATGCAACAAACAGGAACTAGCACTGGGCACTTGATCAATATGTTAGTCCCAAAAAATAGTATAAAAAGTTGCCAAAAGTGTATGAAAGTTGAATAATATTGGCATGGAACAATCAAAAATTATAGATACGATGGAGACGGACGGAGATTTTTTTGGAATATAATTCTGTTGCATGTTTTTTGTTTCGCAGAAACCCAATATCAAACAGAGTCCAAACGGGCTAAAAACAGACGGAGATTTTTTTGGAATATTTATGATTTTTGGGAAGTAAAATCAACGCGAAACGGTGTCTGGGGTGGCCACGAGACAGGGGGGCGCGCCCTCCCCCCCTGGGCGCGCCCTGGACTCTCGTGGGTCACCCATAAGGCGGTTGACGCTCTACTTTTGGCGCAAGAAATCTAATTTTATGAGAAAGATCTGGGCGAAAGATTCACCCCAATCGGAGTTACGGATCTCCGGATATTTAAGAAACGGTGAAGGGGTAGAATCTGAGAACGCAGAAACAGAGAGATAGATCCAATCTCGGAGGGGCTCTCGCCCCTCCCACGCCATGGGAGCCAAGGACCAGAGGGGAAACCCTTCTCCCATCTAGGGAGGAGGTCAAGGAAGAAGAATAAGAAGGGGGGACCTCTCCCCCTTGCTTCCGGTGGCGCCGGAACGCCGCCAGGGGCCAGCATCATCACCGCGATCTTCACCAACACCGCCGTCATCTTCACCAACATCTCCTTCACCTTCCCCCATGTATATTCAGCGGTCCACTCTCCCTCAACCCACTGTACCCTCTACTTGAACATGGTGCTTTATGCTTCATATTATTTTCCAATGATGTGTTGCCATCCTATGATGTCTGAGTAGATTTATATTGTCCTATCGGCGATTGATGAATTGCTATGATTGGTTTGAGTTGCATGTTTTATTATTGGTGTTGTCCTATGGTGCCCTCCGTGTCGCGCAAGCTTGAGGGATTCCCGCTGTAGGGTGTTGCAATGCGTTCATGATTAGCTTATAGTGGGTTGCATGAGTGACTGAAACACAAACCCGAGTAAGGGGATTGTTGCGTATGGGATAAAGGGTACTCGATACTTTAATGCTATGGTTGGGTTTCACCTTAATGAATCTTTAGTAGTTGCGGATGCTTGCTAGAGTTCCAATCATAAGTGCATATGATCCAAGTAGAGAAAGTATGTTAGCTTATGCCTCTCCCTCAAATATAATTGCAATAGTGATTACTTTTCTAGTAATGTATTCAATTGCTTAGGGACAATTTCACAACTCCTACCACCACTTTTCCACACTCGCTATATTTAGTTTATTGCTTCTTTATCTAAACAGGCCCTAGTTTATATTTACTTGCTCTTTATATTCTTGCAAACCTATCCTATCACACCTACAAAGTCCTTCTAGTTTCATACTTGTTCTAGGTAAAGCGAACATCAAGCGTGCATAGAGTTGTATCGGTGGTCGATAGAACTTGAGGGAATATTTGTTCTACCTTTAGCTCCTCGTTGGGTTCGACACTCTTACTTATCAAAAGAGGCTACAATTGATCCCGTATACTTGCGGGTTATCACGACCTTTTTCTGGCGCCATTGCCGGGGATTCATAGCGTGGGGTGAATATTCTCGTGTGTGCTTGTTTGCTTTATCACTAAGTAATTTTTATTTGCTGTTCTTCGTTGTTTTCTATCTTTAGCTATGGGTAGGAAACGTAAAATACCAAAAAGCTTAGTTGTACCTACTGAACCAGTGGTTGAAGAACCTCTCAAAATCTATCACACTCCTGAAGCTTTTTACTCGGATCATCTTCGATCCCTTTGTGCTCGTGCTGAAACCCCCACTAGTTTAGTTGAGGGCAAATCTTTAGATGAGCATGCTTGTTTTGTGCGACACAGTATATCTGAAAAAGGGAAACTATTATGGGATCAAATTCAACGTTTGCAATGCTATGCTTGGAATTTATGTGAAATATATGAGTTTACTTGTTGTTCTGAAGACCCTAAGAAATACCTACCATCTCAATGCTTGTTTAGTGATAATGGAATCGTATTTTCGTATGCTAAGGGTGTTTACAATTACTATGATGTTCAACAAATTGAAGAATTTGTTGCTTTTAAAGGTGCTTATGAGATTGCCTCTTTGGTTGAAAAGTATGATGCTACTCTTTACAAATCTGAAAATTTTGCCATATTTCAATATTGTTATGATAATTATGCTTCTAATGCCTATGTTAAACCATATATTGAGGACTTCTCCGCTGTCCAAGAAGAGATCAATATTTTGCAGGAAGCTATGGAAGAAGAAGTTGATGAAACAGTGAGCTCATTGGATGAAAAAGATGATGAGGAGAGCGAAGAACAAAAGGAGGAAGAGCGGATTAGCTACCCGTGCCCACCTTCTAATGAAAGTAACCCTCCAACTCATACATTATTTAATTCCCCTTCATGCTTACCGAAGGATGATTGCTATGATGATTGCTATGATCCCTTGAATTTGTTTAATATATCCCTTTTTGATGATGCTTGCGATGCTTGTGGCCAAGATGCCAATATGAATTATTCTTATGGAGATGAACTTGATATAGTTCCTTATGTTAAACATGAAATAGTTGCTATTGCATCCACGCATGATAGTCCTATTATCTTTTTGAATTCTTCAAACTACACTATATCGGAGAAGTTTGCGCTTAGTAAGGATTATATTGATGGGTTGACTTTTACCATTGCACATGATGATTTTGATAGATATAATATGCATGTATTTGCTGCTCCTACTTGCAATCATTATGAGAGAGGAACTATGTCTCTACCTCTCTATGTTTCCAACAGGATAGAATTGCAAGAAACTGCTTATACTATGCATTGGCCTTTACTTGATGTGCATGAATTGTTCTTTTATGACATGCCGATGCATAGGAAGAGAGTTAGACTTCGTTGTTACATGATATATGTTACTTTGTGCTCACTACTAAATTACAAATCATTGTTAATTAAAATTGGCTTTGATATACCTTGGGATCCGGGTGAATTAATTGCTTGAGCACTAAATGCCTAGCTTAATGGCTTTAAAGAAAGCGCTGACAGGGAGACAACCCGGAAGTTTTAGAGAGTCATTTATTTCTGTTGAGTGCTTTCATATAGTTTAAAAACAAAAAAATAAAGAGGGGAACCTAAAAACTTTTCAAAAAGGAAAGTGAAAGTGAGAAAGACAAGCATTGTTGAAGTGGGTGCTAGCCTTGAACTTTGTTCATGCTCACGGAAACTTTGTGAATCTTGATTACAGAAACTTTTCAATAAAAATAATTATCCCTTTGTATAATTCCATTGTATCTATTATATACTAAAAGTAATATACGGTGAACCAAAAGCGAGAGAAATAAGTTAGAAAATTTCACGTTAATTAGAAAATACCAGCCCTCGATTTGGTAGATCTCTTAAAATTAAGATTACGTGACCGTTCAATTTATCTAACATATATAATATGGTGGGCCTTTAAGGATTTACGTGACACAAGTCCATGTATGTTCAGGGAAATAAATTTGACAAGAAAATAATGTACAACCACCAGCATATAGTCCTAGGAAAGAAATATTGTATTTTCACATCTAGGAAAAACATGTTGCATATGAAAAGAATAGTCTATCACGTTACAAAAAATTGGGCACATTAATTTGTTTCCGGCCGGCCGAGCGTGGATCAATAAAGTAAATTCAGATGCGGTCATGTGTTCTCATACAATCATAATTGATCAAGCAAAGAACGATCAGCCGCCATATTGCATGTGCATGACGTGATTTTTTTCCGGCCGGCCGCGTATTGGTTAATCAGCATAGCTCTCTTCGCACGATAAAATACGTATAGAAGTTAGAAATACTAGCAAATATGCCCGTGCGTTGCAACGGGAGAAAAGCTATTAGATTATGCACGTGCGATAGATAGAAAAAAATTATGAACCAAATGCCAGGATGAGATAAGGACTTTTAGAATGTAATTTCATAAAGTATGTCTGGGTGATGTCATGACGAGATAAGAGACTTTTAAAAAGTCATTTTAAAAATAAAAAATGTGATGGTCTCATCACGACTTGATTTTCTAACGCGCCATAACGAAAAAAATGTCGGTGATAAAACTGCATTGATGGACACTGCATGAGCTAGACCGATGAGTGAGTGCCTTGCCTTGACCTAGCATAGCGGTGTTTATAATAATTAGTAATGTGGTATAAAAAATATAGCTGTGTATGAAGGCAAAATAGAAATTTAGTCATTTTTATATAGCTTACAAAAATTAACCCTTAGAAAGTTGTGTCAATTTTTGAGGGTTCAACGGTGTACAAGACATGGAAAACTTTTTTTTATCCAAATCGAGGGACTGAATACAATCATGAAGCGACCCCTACAGATCTCCTGCGACGGTTCATTATGTTTATTATTTATGGATCTGTTTTAATTTTTGTGAACATATTCCAAACTTTAATGGACATTTTTTAAATTCCCTAATATGTTTTGAATACTGGATATTTTTAAAAAATCATGAACATCTTTTGTTTCCTGAAAATTTATTTGAAACCGTGATAGTTTTTTATAATATGTGAACAATTTTTTGAAATCATGATCATTTTATGATTTTCCGAATGTTTTTTTAATTCACAAACAGTTTATAATTTTTCAAGACTTTTTCTGAAATATTTTTTTCCTGGAAATCACGAATAAATTTAAAGAAGAAAAGACTAAAACAGAAATAAGAACGTGAAAGGCAAAAAATGAAATAAAAGCAGGGGCGTTGCAACCTGCAAATGGGCCGGCCTATGTGTGCGGGAGGAGTAGGCGCGTCATAACGAAAAAAATGTCGGTGATAAAACTGCATTGATGGACACTGCATGAGCTAGACCGATGAGTGAGTGCCTTGCCTTGACCTAGCATAGCGGTGTTTATAATAATTAGTAATGTGGTATAAAAAATATAGCTGTGTATGAAGGCAAAATAGAAATTTAGTCATTCTTATATAGCTTACAAAAATTAACCCTTAGAAAGTTGTGTCAATTTTTGAGGGTTCAACGGTGTACAAGATATGGAAAACTTTTTTTTATCCAAATCGAGGGACTGAATACAATCATGAAGCGACCCCTACAGATCTCCTGCGATGGTTCATTATGTTCATTATTTATGGATCTGTTTTAATTTTTGTGAACATATTCCAAACTTTAATGGACATTTTTTAAATTCCCTAATATGTTTTGAATACTGGATATTTTTAAAAAATCATGAACATTTTTTATTTCCTGAAAATTTATTTGAAACTGTGATAGTTTTTTATAATATGTGAACAATTTTTTGAAATCATGATCATTTTATGATTTTCCGAATGTTTTTTTAATTCACAAACAGTTTATAATTTTTCAAGACTTTTTTTGAAATATTTTTTTCCTGGAAATCACGAATAAATTTAAAGAAGAAAAAACTAAAACAGAAATAAGAACGTGAAAGGCAAAAAATGAAATAAAAGCAGGGGCATTGCAACCTGCACATGGGCCGGCCTATGTGTGCGGGAGGAGTAGGCGCGCTTGCGAGACGAAAAAGAAAAGATAAAAGGTGGGCAGGCGGGGATCGAACCCTGGTCTCTGTGGTGGAAGCATGCAGCGCTGGTGTTATATTAGGGGATCTCGGCTTATATAAACCGAACTAACAGTGCGATGCGTGAACCGTTTTTTGCCACTTAAGGGTGGCATGGCGGGTAAATTTATGCCAACTTCGAGGGTAATTTCTATGACGTACGGGCAGAAGCACTATTTGCTTTATTAGTAGGGAAAGATAGGCTAGATAATTCCAGGTTAATGAGAAAATATCAACCATTTATTTCATGGTTCTCTGTAAATTAAGAAATCAAAGCCCTTTGATCTTCGTAAAATAAAATTCTTAGTGGGCCTCCCAACTTAGCGAGCGACGCACTTCAAAACTTTTTTTAAGCTCACGTACATGTAAACAGGAACTCCTTGATCGTAACATAAAATATATGTCCGTTTTCTTGCCTAAAGTAACCTACGTGGGAGATATGGACTCCAATGGGCCTCTTCAACCTAATATATCCCACTTAATTCTTCTTTTTAACACTCCAACGCAGTTCTAAACTTGGTCTTTGTAACTTCAAAACCTTTTTCTTTTTTTGTGTGGAAAAAAACTTCTTTTTTTGCCAAAGCTACAAGCTGTGTGGGAAATTAGGCATCAGTACCGGTGCTCCGTGACGAGGAGCACCATCAGGACGCCCATGTGGAGCACAAGAGGCAGCACCGGCCAAAGAACCATAAGACACAACAGTACGACATCAGTTTCAAGCGTCCTTGGCCACGAGCTCTGCCCCTTAGGAAGGCACTGCAGGGAGGACCGGTGCCACCACGGGACTAGGACAAGACAGATTGGTATTTTTATATCTAGAAACGGCAATACGACATCATTTTCAAGCATCGGCACTGTTGGATGTAGCGTTGTAGAGGTATATTAGCTGTAGTTCATCGACGCCATGCCTTCAAATTTAATGTTTTATTTAGACTACACAAGTATCAGGTTGTGAGTTGTGACATGTACATTATAACAAGCTTTATAAGCAATAAAACCTTTGAATTTTGATAAGCGAATACATTGACTGTATATACTTCTCTTTTTCGTTCATTTTAGTTATCTTTCATAATTGCAATTATAAAGGTTCATTTGATATATACTTTTCAGTCATGATTCTGATATTCAGGTTTAAATAAGTATTTTTCTATCGGTATCAATGCTCAAGGTTGATGGGGCCATATCAGGTGAGTGCTTATAAATGTTATTTAATTCAGTTTTGCTAAAGCACATCTGGGTGTGCCATAAGTATTGCACATCTAAGTTCATGTCATTGATCTTACGTGGAGATTCGTGTGGGTACTTAATTTTTTTCTTTTTCTTTTTCTTTTTATGCTTGGTTGTGTCACTTAGATGTGCAATGCCTAGGGCACATCTAGATATGCCCTAGACAGACACATGAAATTAAAATAATTATGTTTGTTTACAAAAATACAGTTAGTGTAGACATATATTCCTGGTTTAAGGTTTAATAATATGATTATTAGTTTTTCACGTTGCAGTACAATATGATTATGGTTTCACATATTGAGCCAAAAATTGTGTCCCCTGACCAAACACCAATTCATCGATAGGCTGCTGTTATCACAATTGACATATAATGAAGCCCCACATTTCGTTAGCAATTATCTTATTTCTGTTATTTGATTTTTTGAAATAGATAGCCATGGTGTCTTGATTGAAATTGAAGGACCATAATAATAATGTAAATAATGCATGATTCCCATGATTTATTAAGTAGGAAAATATGTTTTTACAAATAAATATTTTGTTTATTATTTCACATCTTTAGATCTACATAGTAATACCTACTAATATCACATAATTTGGATCTTCATAAAAGTTCGCATGTTAACTATTAGTTGAATTATGAACGACAAGTACATCTTAAGCCCAATTTAAACATGTTAGTCCTCACAAAGTACAACAATGCTGATCCAATCTAATGAGTAGATATACAATGTAAAATATTCCTCTTTCCATCTTATGACATGTCAACAATTAGCATTATCGATAACGTGCAAAATACTTAGGGGCGATATATGTAAAAGAAAAGGTCCAATGAGTGATTACACACCAACATGAGCATTGTTCGACAACAAGACAATGAGTTATGATTATTGGAACCTAAAGCTAGAGGGTGTGCTTATTTTTGTTATAGAAGGTTGGAATTGTATACACAAGCAAAAACCATGTGAGAAGTCTGTATAATAATAAAGCTAAAATCCTTTGGCTAGCAATGCCAACATTTACAAAGGAGCATAAAATTGAAGACTTGCGCTAGAGACCAAGCGACAACTTATCTAGAAGTTTCAAAGATTGAGAGGTTAGTTTGGCAGCGTCTTTAATCTCGCAGAATTTTATTTACAAAATAATAATATATTTAGTATATGCAAAATGAAGGTCAAAGATACACCAATACAAAATAATCAACGTCTAAAATGTTGTACATTATGCAATAAACTAGATAAATAGAAGTACATAAATTTCCAAATAAGATAAAAATAAATATTTAACACATGGAGTACAATGCAACAAGGATGATGCCCTTGCATTTGCGAGGGCCACTCTGCTAGTTATAAAAATAATGTGCTAAGGTTTGCATTTAGGATGTTTACAATGCTTGTTGGTTTGTACGGTGCATGACAGAAACTTTGGTTGTAGTGCGCGATTTTACATTTTTAACTGGAACGTCAAACGGTCCTGATTCCTCTTGCACTGTCTTGATGTACAACTTGTTTATTTTTCCTAATTTTGGTAGAATTGTTGGGGTACCAGAAGTATGGTGGATGTTCAGATTTCTACAGACTGTTCTGTTTTTGACAGATTCTGTTTTTGATGCATAGTTTGCTTGTTTTGATGAATCTATCAATTTATATTAGTGGATTAAGCCATGGAAAAGCTACATTACAGTAGACACAATGCAAAAATAAAATTTTCGACAGTACTTAGAGTGGTGATTTTCTTATTATACTAACGGATCTTACCGAGTTTTCTGTTGAAGTTTTGTGTGGATGTAGTGTCTAATCGAGGATGTCTCGATATGAGGAAAAGGAAGAGAGGCAAGAGCTCCAGCTTGGGGATGCCCGAGGCACCCCAAGTAAATATTCAAGGAGACTCAAGCGTCTAAGCTTGGGGATGCCCCGGAAGGCATCCCCTCTTTCTTCAATAAGTATCAGTATGTTTTCGAATTCGTTTCATTCATGCATTATGTGCAAGACTTGGAGCATCTTTGCATTTAGTTTTCACTTTTCTTTTATGCACCATGCTGGTAGGAGATAGTCCTTGATTCATTTATAGAATTCTCATTGCACTTCACTTAAATCTTTTGAGTATGGCTTTATAGAATGCTTCACGTGCTTCATTTATATCATTTGAAGTTTGGATTGCCTGTTTCTCTTCACATAGAAAACCGCCATTTGTACGTAGAATGCTCTTTTGCTTCACTTATATTTGGTAGAGTGTGGGCATATCTTTTGTAGAAAGAATTAAACTCTCTTGCTTCACTTATATCTATTTAGAGAGATGGCAGGAATTGGTCAATCACATGGTTAGTCATAAAATCCTACATAAACTTGTGGATCGCTGAATATGATATGTTTGATTCCTTGCAATAGTTTTGTGATATAAAGATGGTGATATTAGTGTCATGCTAGTGGGTGGGTGTGTATTGTAGAGACACTTGTGTTGAGGTTTGCAAGTCCTGTAGCATGCACGTATGGTAACCGTTGTGTGACAAATTTGAAGTATGGGGTGTTTCTTTGATTGTCTTCCTTATGCGTGGCAGTCGGGGACGAGCGATGGTTTTTTCCTACCAATTTATCCCCCTAGGGGCATGCGTAGTAGTACTTTGCTTCGAGGGCTAATAAACTTTTGCAATAAGTATATGAGTTCTTTATGACTAATGTGAGTCCATGGATTATACACACTTTTACCTTTCCATCATTGCTAGCCTCTTCGGTACCGTGCATTGCCCTTTCTCACCTCGAGAGTTGGTGAACTTCGCCGGTGCATCCAAACCCCGTGATACGATATGCTCTATCACACATAAGCCTCATTATATCTTCCTCAAAGTATCCACCATACCTACCTATCATGGCATTTCCATAGCCATTCCGAGATATATTGCCATGCAACTTCCATCATCATCATATTCATGACTTGAGCATTCATTGTCATATTGCTTTGCATGATCGTAAGATAGCTAGCATGATGTTTTCATGGCTTGTCCGCTTTTTGATGTCATTGCTACGCTAGATCATTGCACATCCCGGTACACCGCCGGAAGCATTCATACAGAGTCATATCTTTGTTCCAGTATCGAGTTGTAATATCGAGTTGTAAGTAAATAAAAGTGTGATGATCATCATTATTAGAGCATTGTCCCCAAAAAGAAAAAAAAGAAAGGCCAAAAAGAAAAAAAAGAAAGGCCAAAGAAAAAAAAGAAAAAAAAGAAAAAAAAAGAAAAAAAAGAAAAAGAAAAAAATTAAAAAAATTAAAAAGGGGTAATGTTACTATCTCTTTTTCCACACTTGTTCTTCAAAGTAGCACCATGTTCTTCATGTAGTGAGTCTCATATCTTGTGCTTCAAAGTAGCACCATGTTCTTCATATAGATGGTCTCCTATGTTGTCAGTTTCATATACTAGTGGGAATTTTCATTATATAACTTGGCTTGTGTATTCCAATGATGGGCTTCCTCAAATGCCCTAGGTCTTCATGAGCAAGCAAGTTGGATGCACACCCACTTAGTTTCTTTTGTTGAGCTTTCATACACTTATAGCTCTTAGTGCATCCGTTGCATGGCAATCCCTACTCCTCGCATTGACATCGATTGATGGGCATCTCCATAGCCCGTTGATTAGCCGCGTCGATGTGAGACTCTCTCCTTTTTTGTCTTCTCCACATAACCTCCATCATTATATTCTATTACACCTATAGTGCTATATCCATGGCTTGCGCTCATGTATTGCGTGAGGGTTGAAAAAGCTGAAGCGCGTTAAAAAGTATAAACCAATTGCTCGGCCTGTCATCGGGGTTGTGCATGATGGGGGCATTTTGTGTGACAAAAATGAAGCATGGCCAAACTGTATGATTTTGTAGGGATAAGCTTGCTTTGGCCTTGTTGTTTTGAAAAGACATGATTGCTTTATTGGTACGCTCGAAGTATTATTGTTTTTATGTCAAATGATAGACTATTGCTTTGAATCACTCGTGTCTTAATATTCATGCCATGATTAGACATATGATCTAGTTTATGCTAGGTAGCATTCCACATCAAAAATTATCTTTTTTATCATTTACCTACTCGAGGACGAGCAGGAATTAAGCATGGGGATGCTGATACATCTCCGTCGTATCTATAGTTTTTGATTGTTCCATGCCAATATTATTCAACTTTTATATACTTTTGGCAACTTTTTATACTATTTTTTGGGACTAACATATTGATCAAGTGCCCAGTGCCAGTTCCTGTCTGTTGCATATTTTTTGTTTCACAGAAACCCAATATTAAACGGAGTCCAAACGGGATAAAAATGGACGGAGATTTTTTTTGGAATATTTATGATTTTTGGGAAGTAAAATCAACGCGAAACGGTGTCTGGGTGGCCACGAGACAGGGGGGCGCACCCTCCCCCTGGGCGCGCCCTGGACTCTCGTGGGCCACCCATAACGCGGTTGACGTTCTTCTTTTAGCGCAAGAAAGCTAATTTTATGAGAAAGATGCGGGCGAAAGATTCACCCCAATCGGAGTTACGGATCTCCGGAAATTTAAGAAACGGTGAAGGGGTAGAATCTGAGAACGCAGAAACAGAGAGATAGATCCAATCTCGGAGAGGCTCTCGCCCCTCCCGCGCCATGGGAGCCAAGGACCATAGGGGAAACCCTTCTCCCATCTAGGGAGGAGGTCAAGGAAGAAGAAGAAGAAGAAGGGGGGCCCTCTCCCCCTTGCTTCCGGTGGCGCCGGAACGCCGCCAGGGGCCATCATCATCACCGCGATCTTCACCAACACCGCCGTCTTCTTCACCAACATCTCCATCACCTTCCCCCATCTATATTCAGCGTTCCACTCTCCCGCAACCCGCTATACCATCTACTTGAACATGGTGCTTTATGCTTCATATTATTTTCCAATGATGTGTTGCCATCCGATGATGTCTGAGTAGATTTCTATTGTCCTATCGGTGATTGATGAATTGCTATGATTGGTTTGAGTTGCATGTTTTATTATTGGTGCTGTCCTATGGTGCCCTCCGTGTCGCGCAAGCGTGAGGGATTCCCGCTGTAGGGTGTTGCAATGCGTTCATGATTCGCTTATAGTGGGTTGCGTGAGTGACTGAAACACAAACCCGAGTAAGGGGATTGTTGCGTATGGGATAAAGGGGACTTGATACTTTAATGCTATGGTTGGTTTTTACCTTAATGAATCTTTAGTAGTTGCGGATGCTTGCTAGAGTTCCAATCATAAGTGCATATGATCCAAGTAGAGAAAGTATGTTAGCTTATGCCTCTCCCTCAAATAGAATTGCAATAGTGATTACCGGTCTAGTAACGTAGTCAATTGCTTAGGGACAATTTCACAACTCCTGCCACCACTTTTCCACGCTCGCTATATTTACTTTGTTGCTTCTTTATCTAAACAGGCCCAAGTTTATATTTACTTGCTCTTTATATTCTTGCAAACCTATCCTATCACACCTACAAAGTCCTTCTAGTTTCATACTTGTTCTAGGTAAAGCGAACGTCAAGCATGCGTAGAGTTGTATCGGTGGTCGATCGAACTTGAGGGAATATTTGTTATACCTTTAGCTCCTCGTTGGGTTTGACACTCTTACTTATCGAAAGAGGCTACAATTGACCCTGCATAGTTGCGGGTTATCAACTGTGTGGTGGCATGTTTGAAGAGGCGACACACGTCTATGGAGTGTGGCCCCCCTCACGGACGTCGCCGCCGCCGACACCTGGAGGGGGGAAAGGGTCGCGTCGTGTCTACACGTAGGGGTTCTTGCTGTGGGTTTGGCCCGGATGTTGCTCCCAAGTGTTCCTATGGGCTGACCTAACACAAGTGGGTGGAGAGGCCCACTGGTGAAAGCCCGTTTGTGTGGCCCCCCTCACGGACGGCGCTGCCGCCGGCACCTGGAGGGGGGAAACGGCTGCATCGGGTCTACATGGAGAGGTTCTTGCTGTGGGTTTGCCGTGGACGTTGCTCCCAAGTGTTTCTGTGGGATGACCTACCACAACCGGGTGGCGTGGTGGCATGTCTGAAGATGCAGCACGCGTCTCCGGGGTGCCCCCCTCACGGACCGTGCCGCCGGAGGCACCTGGAGAGGGGAAACGACCGCGTCGGCTCTACACGGAGGGGATCTTACTGTGGGTTTGGCTCGGATGTTGATCCCAAGTGTTCCTATGGGCTGACCTAACACAACCGGGTGGAGAGGTCCAATGGTCAAATCCCGTCTGTGGAAAGTCAAAGGGCTAGATCTCATGGTCAAATGCTACAGGGATAGGCGGGCGGGGGCCTGGGGGGTACAAGTGCCATCGGAGCATCGCATCGGGCCCTCATACATTGTCGTATGGTGTGGTGGCATGTTTGAAGAGGCAACACACGTCTCTAGGGTGTGGCCCCCCTCACGGATGGTGCCGCCGCCGACACCTGGAGGGGGGAAAGGGCCGTGTCGGGTCTACACGGAGGGGGTCTTGCTGTGGGTTTGGCCTGGATATTGCTCCCAAGTGTTCCTATGGGCTGACCTAACACAACTGGGTGGAGAGGCCCACTGGGAAAAGCCCGTCCGTGGAAAGTCAAAGGGCTAGATCTCGTGTTCAACCGCTACAGGGTTAGGCGGGACGGGGCCCATGGGGGTAGCAATGCCACTGAAGCGTCGCACCGGGCCCTCATACATGCCTTATGGTGTGGTGGCATGTCTGAAGAGGCGG